>NC_050499.2:6547861-6630738 GCF_012460135.2 Molothrus ater
GGAACAGCCCAGAGCTGGAGCTAAGGGCACATCTGCTGCTGCCACGGGTCTGGAGGGGTGCTGGAAGTGAAGAGAAAATGCTTAAAAACCCTTTTCATTGAAGGCAGCTGCTGTTAGCAGCTTTCAGCCTAATCTGCTGGTCCTGCTTGGATGTATCTTGGGAAGAAATAATATTCCTTATCTGTTTCTTAGCACTTTCAGAGACAAATGCACCTCCCCAGCTGGGCAAGTGCAAGGTAAGTGCAGCTCGATGTGATTAAGAAAGAGAGATTGCAAAACAAGATCAAATCACTCTTCCCCCAGTGTCTCATAGCAACAGGAACACTGAGGTTCCCTCTTCCATTTCCAAGCAGAGCAGTAATAGATACTCACACCTGGAACAGTGAGATCACAGCCATTAAAGGCTTTATCCATGGCTCAGATAATCCTCCTGAACCATTGTTTTTCCCCTTTAAATGACCAACAGCCTCGTGCTATTGAGATTTATCCCCTCTCACAGTCCTGACCAGTTCTTGCTAATTATTCTTCTACTCTTTAAAAAAATCTGAACATGCTGGTACTCACTAAATCTGGGGAAAGATCTTGATCTCCTGGTGTAATTAGCAGGCCAAAAGTAAGAGTTTTAAGCCCCTGTTTAATTTCTGATTTCTCAAGTCCTAGGCCCTTGAGCTTGCATGAGAAAGAACAAAGTTGTAGGGTGACATTAAGGAGCAAGCATGAAACAAAAGTGTGTTTTGCTCTATTAGTCACAGGCTGGAGCAGCCAGCTGTCTGTGCTAAAAAATAAGCCCCAGTTAAAGATTTCATAAATTAAATGCACTGCAGCAGACAGCTCCTCTCAGGTGGGAACACGCCTCCTTCCCATTTCCAGTAACTGCATAATGAGCCTCAAAATAAGAATTTTAACCCAGAAGACTGCCAAGATTGAACCTGTCAGTAATTTTAAACATTGCTAGCTAGCAATAATTTTAAGACATTCCTATCTGTGTTTTGTTTAGTTCAACCAGGAAATAAATCAATAATACCAATATACATTATCTTAGCAGATTCCCACTAATGCAATTAAGTTCCAAATTAAGTTCCTCCTCCTCAGTTGAAAATATGATGAATAGTTTTATATTTAAAAAGAAATAAAAGAGGAAAATTTCAATTCCTGCTCAGTGACAAATATTTTCTGTGGGGGACTTCAAATTACTCATTCCTGTGATCACATTAACACACTACACTAAACCCAAAACTGCAGTAATTAGGAATTCTTACTTCTGCTGCCTCTTTTATTATCATTATGTTTTCAAACTGGCAGATGAAAGGCAAACAGAAGCCACTCACAAGAATGGGGAGATTTCCAAGTGCTGCAGAGGGACCAATTTTGCTTTGGAACTCCCAGGAAGCAGAAATGGGGAGAGGTATTGAATTAATTTATATTATCCAGCAGAAATGGGGAGATCCACTGTGAGGCATTGCAATAATTTCCATTATCCAGTGAGGTAAGGGAAAGAAAGCAGAGCAAATCCTTACATATCGAGATGGCTCCTCTTTGTTCTGGTCGTTCATGTCTGCAGGAATGATCCTGGTGGCCAAGGGCCCCTTGGCAAAGGGTTTGGGCAACTGGCCCCGGAATTCTGACAGGATGAACTGGAGCTGCCAGCTGCAGAGAGCAGGGAGAGCATGGTGTGAGAGCACCAGGACCAAGGACTCCATCCCCAGGAACTTGTGGCCAGTGTGCTGATTAAAAACCTTCAAAATCCTTTATTTGGGTACTTTTGGGCCCCAAAACCAAGGACACCATCCCCAGGTGATCCCCAGGAACTTGTGGCCAGTGTGCTGACCAGAACCCTTCAGAATCCTTTATTTGGGTACTTCTGAGCACCAAGACCAGAACCAAGGACTCCATCCCCAGGCACAGCAAGGATCCCCAGGAACTTGTGGCCAGTGTGCTCATCAGAACCCTTCAGAATCCTTTATTTGGGTACTTTTGGGCCCCAAAACCAAGGACACCATCCCCAGGTGATCCCCAGGAACTTGTGGCCAGTGTGCTGATTAAAAACCTTCAAAATCCTTTATTTGGGTACTTTTGGGCCCCAAAACCAAGGACACCATCCCCAGGCACACCAGAGACTCCCCAGGAACTTGTGGCCAGTTTTTCTGATGAAAAACCTTCAGAATCCTTTATCTGGGTAGTTTAATATTGTTTATGACACTGCTGGTGACACCAGAGATCCAATTCCTGAGGGTTCCCCACACCCATTACTGTGCCCCTCGTTATCCACCTGCCCTAATTGCCCCTTTCCCATGGCAGCACTCACTTGTCTGGCAGGAGGAAGCTGCTGGGGAACCTGTGCCACTCCTTTCCCACACAGACATGCACTGGCCTCCCCTCTGGCACCGTGTGGATGCTGGGGTCAGTGGCAATCCTGTGGAATTCAGGGTACAGGTCCAGGGGCCCGTGGTAGCCTGTGGGAGGCAGAACATCATAATTAAGGTTAAAGGAAGAAGGGTTATTTAATTAAAGCCTGCAAAAGTTGTTTCATGTATAAATTTTTAACTGGTAACTCAGTGAATAAATGAAATGGTCTCTGCTAAGAAGTGGCTGGATTCAAAGCTTCCCCTCTTACCCTTGGTGCCCCTACCAATTTTATTCACATTTCCCTGTCCTGGCTGTCAATGGCCACCAAAACCCTCAAAAAAAATACTGATGAGGTGGGAAGGCTTTGATTCCATCTCCATTAAGGACTCATGCACCTAATTCACATTTTACACAGGAAAATGCTTTTCCAAGTGGGATTATCCATCTGAAGGCTGAAGTATCTCCTTTGAAAAGAGTCAGGTTTTAGATCAGTGGAGTTTACTGGTGAAAGGTGAAGAGGATTTTTGAAACCCGAGGATTTTTTAAAATCCTTAAAATTTTTAAGGATTTTTTTTTGTAATTCTGGTGACCCATTCACACATATATATGGATGAATGTATAATTAATAATTAATTAATGGTGACCAGCAGAATTTATTCCTTCCCCTGCAGCAACAACACCCAAACTTCTCAAGGACAAACTTCTCAATAAATTATTTTACCTGCAGGGCACAGGTAACATAATTTGAAGGTTTTCAAGCAAAACCTTTGTGGGGGAATCCAGCAGGAGTCCACATTATGAAACCTCCTCCTTCCTGCTGGGAATCCTGTGTCTTACCCTGCTTTAAACTCTTCCTTGAGGGATTTCAGCTCAGTCTCCCACGAAATTTTCCTGTCAACTCCCTTTTCTACAGCACAACTTCTGCAGCCCCGAGCCCCAGAGCCAGGAGAGCAGAGGGCAAATGTGAAACACCAACCTTTGAATAAGGCAACAGAGCGTGACAGTGACAAAAGGCCAAAGAGGAGGACAGTCCCCAGGGCCAGCCAGTTGGAGGACACTGTGTAGTGCTCCAGGCGGTAGCGCTGGAAGATGAAGTGGTAACATTTCTCAGGGAAGAGATTAAAAAAAAAAGAGAGACAATATGAAGTTACTCCAACTCTGATCCATTCAGCAAAATTCTCATTTTTTCATACAGCTCTTACAACAGTGTATCCCCCACCAGATTTTTTAATTCAGAGCCATCAAAATGACAGAAGCTCATAGGGTTTGGTCTTATTTAAGTGATAATTTGGGGTATTCCAGTGCTTTTTATGCTTTTAGGAAGGCCTCTGGACCTAAAGTTCTCTCTCAGGGGCTTCAGCTTGGTTGCTCCCAGGTAAACCAGGGGCAAGAGTTCCTTTCAGAAGTTCCCTGCAGACTCACCTGATTTTCCATGCTGGACTGAACTCCTGCCTAACACAAGCTCCATGACCCAGATTTCCAGAGTGACCTCTGGTTGTTTACCCTGCCTGCACGAACCACAGCTTTGAAGTGAATAAAACACCACAGAGCACATTCTGCGTCCAGCTTTGAACACAAGTCACTCTGAAAGTGATAAAAGAAAAACTGATAAAAGAAAAATCGATGAAAAGAAAAATTGATAAAAAGAAAAATCGATAAAAAGAAAAATCGATAAAAAAAAACTGATAAAAAGAAAAGCCCTTTAGGTTTGGGTTTTTTTTTCAATTAAAAAGCCATTCTGGGAATAGCCAGGAGGAAATGCATCCAGTCCCTGCCTTGGTCCCTCCCTGCTGCTCTGCAGGAGTGGTTATTCACTCCCTACCCTCAGCTGCTTTCTGCTTCTCTTGTCCTGTTTGCATTTTTCTCATAACATCCACATAGTTTGGAGGGGGACAGTGACAAGCTTGTCCTGCTGGTGGGCAATCAGCTCCAGATTCTCAGCTGGATGCTCCATACTGGGCAAAATGTCATCAAACAGTGGCAAAATATGCAAGAAACGTACAGGAAGCTTTCCTCAAGCCATAGTTACAATAAAAATAAATGAACACTGCTCTGTGATGTTCTGAGAGCACAGAGGAATTCTCAGTCAGAGCCAGAAAATTGGTGCCATTCCAAGCTGGATCCTGTGTGAAGGCAAGGACTGGAACCCATCTGGGAGTGGTGGAGATCCAGGGTGAGAACAGCACCTGAGCAGAGGAAGGATGAGGGACTGAGGGTGGGCAGGAATTGCAGCAGTGCTGCACAGCAGGACAGAGCTGCAACAGCAGGGTGAGGCCAAACAGCTGGAACAGGCTCCAGCAGGGACTCCTGGCTGCATTCCTGAGCCTTTTTAACAGCAGGAGATGAATAATTCTGAGCTTTGGGAAGGTTTATATCAGTCTCTATTAGTGCTTTGCTCTGTGAAGTGTTTCAAGTGATGTTTACTAAACACCCAGTTTTTGGCCCTTCCAAATGTTCAATGCAATTCCCAACATTTAAATGAGATCCTTTTGCCTTTTTTTTTCAGCCCAGTGAGGGAGGGATTCCTTCTGAGACACATCAAAATGCATTTCCTACACACCCACATTCCTGCCCTTGGAGCTGAGCAGCCAAGGAGGCACAATTCCATCAGCAGGTCACTGAACCCTCAGCAACCTCTTGGATTTTGGGTGCTGTTGGCACTAGAGCACCACAACTCCAGAATTCCCGTTTGGGACTGGAGAACAACTCAAAGTCACCATGAAATAACAGCTGGGAAATATTCTCAGCTATTTATTAAAAACCACTGGAATTTACCTGAAGAGCAGAGAGAGCCACAGCACCAGAGAGGCAGATGAGGGGGTAGATGGGGAAGAGAAATCTCTCTTCTTTGTGGGGCTGGCTGAAGAAAATCAGCATCCAGATGTACATGGGAGCCAGGGTCAGCCAGTAGGGACGGCCCAGATTCTGAACTGGAGGAAACAAAACCTCAGCAAAGGAGCAATGCAAGAATTCCTTCTCTTGCACAATCCCCTCTCACGCCCAAAGCCCACTCTGGAGACCCAAACACGCCCTGTCCTGAGCACCACTGCTGCTAAAACCCCAGGTAACACACCCCAAACAGCCAGCAGGGCATTTTCCTCAGAGGATTTTTGCAGATTCCTACAATACTGACAATCCCAACGGCCTTAGGAAGAGCAGAAGCAGAAAACAAGAGTGAGTGGATCCAAGAAGACACAAAAGCCATCAGGAGCTGCCAGGTCTGAGGAGGCAGACAGGAGTGCTGCCTTTCCTGCTGGGCACTGTACACACAAAGATCAGAAAAGGCCTCCTCAGGAGCTGCCCTTCCCCTCCCAAATGGTTGTTTAGAGCCCGAAGTTTGCCCAGCCTTCATTGCCTCATTACAAAAATAACACCGGGAGAGGTCTCCCAGGCGCCTTCTGCCGAACAGAGGAAATAACTGATTCAAAAATAACAACAATTACCCTGAATTTCAGTCACACTGAGGAGGGCTCTACACTGCCCGACAATTTTCAGTCCCTTTCCTACCCCTCGCTACTCCCAACAGCAGAGTTAAGCAATTAAGCCACCGGCATTTCACAGACAATAAGAACAAAGCACTTGGCAGAGTCGCTCCTGCTGTTAAGTACAAGAACACCAAGTGAACAGCAGGAAATCTTGCATTTACAGGAGCTCCTACTGAGCTTTTACTGCTTTCTGAGAGTTTGTCACTCACAGCCAAGGAACAGACACAAGCAAACACCCCTTAACATACATTTTCATCGAGGATTGTGTTACTGTTTGTTGTAGTCAGTTAAAAAAAACCAAAAAAACAGAGCAAAGCAGTGACTGGACTGATGAATCTGGATCTGGAGGCTGCTGCTGAGCCTTGATGAATTTTCCTTAGGAAAACAGCAGAAAGGAATTTACACTTCCCCTCTGGAGTCACTCTCAAGTGTCATGTGCTCAAACTGATGTCATTTTGTTCAAGAAAAAGCCCAGTGTGAAATAGGGAATATTCTGGTTCTTCTTTTTTTTTTTTTGTTTTTTTTTTTTTAACTCTCAGTATATCCACACCCACAGGGACACTTCCCAGAGCAGGGCTCAGTCCTGGCAGCTGAAAAACCCACAGTGGCCAGAACAGCCCAGCTTCAATCCCAAAAGGTTTCTCCCCATTCCCAGCTGCAGACAAGGTGGGAACAACACCAGGTTCAGCTTCCTCCCTCTTCAGGATTATTGACTGGGCCACTCCTGATGGATTAAATGTCACAATGAAGCTCAGGAACCTTTTCAGGCTCACTTTTTTTTAACACATTTTTCCTCTTGAGGTGGAGGCAAGGAACAATCCTGAACCTTAATGAGCTCCAGGAACTCTCCTGGTGCTCCAAAGGCTCTCCCTGCTCCCAGGTTCACTCCCAGTAAGGAAAAGCTGCCCTTGGGCAGGCAAACCCTGCACTCACCACGGAATTTCTGCAGAAGACACTCCATCAGACAGGTCAGAGGCAGCACGAGCAGGGCCAGCACAAAAACCACATTGAAGTTCAGAAAGCCATTAATGAAATAGAAGTACCAGGGCTCTGTACCTGAAGGGTGAGAAAAAAGGAAAAAAAAAAAAAGGTTTGAGGCACAAGCATGAATGGATGGAGCAGCAGCTTTGGCCCTTCTCTGCCTGACACAGCCCTGTGTGAGTATCTCACACTCACCCCTGCCCAAGGAACTCCACTGTCTTCCTGCTCAGAAATTATATTTCTCCTTATTTTTAATCCGAGGGTGAAAAATAGCCAGTATTCCACCTGCTGCTCATGAACCCCAGAGCCAGCAGAACTCTGTGACACAGAGCTCAGCCCCGCATTCAGAAGGACAGCAAGGAAGCAGAGGTGGAGACTTGTAAAACTGGGAAATTTGACCCCAAATTCATTCTTTCTTCCTAACTGCAGAGGAGTCACACAAAACCACACAATGTCCTGTAATTCTGGAGTGAGGATGTTCATTCTGGGTTGGCAGCAACAGAAAAGGTACCAAAAAGGATTAAGAAGGAAAGGAGTTTGTATTCTCCCTTCACCCCAACAAAGACTCTGCCACTAAATGCTGCTTTTGGTCCCTCCTTTCACTCAGCACTATTGAAATGTCCCAAATTCAGCCTGTTCTGACACAAACAGGAGCCAGGCAGCTCTGCCTCCACACTTGGGAACTGGCTGCAAGCTCTGGAGGATGTAAACTGAAAGAAACTCCAGTCCAACTGTCATTTATTTAGACTCTTAATTCAGGATGCTTAAAGCCCTTAACAATGAGGAATGCCAGTTCCTCTCCACACATTTCCCACTCTCTCAGTGTGATTAGCTCAATCAGCCAGTAAATGACACGCGGGGGCTTTAATCACTGCACTGTTGTGACATGTGTCACATGCCACAGCAATTTCCTGCAATCAGAGCCACTTACATCGGGTCCGTGTTGAAATTAATCAGACAACTGAATAGCAGCAAGGAAAACCCGAGAGTTCTGCAGCTCCTGCAGCTAAAAAAAGGGGAGAAGCTGCACTGGGGATGTCACAAACATGGCCCTGGAGTCACTGCCTGGCCAAGCAGCTTGGGTTCATAGAGGAAACCCTGAGTTATCAGCTCGGAAAGCAAACAGTAATTATATAAATAAGTTCTAAATCTTTGAAGGGCAAGTCCAGGGACCATCCTGTCACCTTTGTGGCTGAAATGGAAAGCAAAGGGAATTTACCCTGAATTCACCTCTCTCTGCTCTGGTTTCAGATCTGGCAGCCTGGGGGTCAGGAGTGAAGGACACTCCATGAAACACAACTCCACGATCCAAACACAGCCCAGATAACACTGCTAATAAACAGAGCAGCTGCTCTGAAGCTTTCACCAAAGGAAAAGCTGCTCGCTCACATTTTTTTTGCAGTGTGACTGAATTGCCCAGAAAAAACAAGCACTGGAGCCTCCCCTCATTCTCCAATGAGGGATTTTCTTCTCTGTGAGAGGCTAAAAAAAAAAAAAAATAAAAAGGGGGAAAATAAGAGAAGAGAACAGTGCACAGCAGGCAAAGAGCACCAGGCTGGCTCACTGGTGACGCAGCCATTCAGAGGCACTCAGGCTCAAAGCCTCCCAGGGCAAAAGGGGTTTTATTCTTCTTATCCACACGGCTCAAGGTGAACTGCAGCCTCAAAAAGGAACAACCCCACTGCAGGCAAGAAGTCCTGGCCCAGAACATCATCTCTGAAGCAGGCAGAGGCACTGAGAGCTCTCCGGTAAAGGGAATATGCCTGCAGAGCAGGAGAGGAGCTGGAGAATGTTCCTGCAAGGATGCACATCCCAGAGCTGGGCAGGGGTGGGATCCAGGAGACAGACTGGTGAAAGCAGTGGGAAAGGAACACCCAGGCAGCTCCTGGCACGGTGGTTCCATGGGGAAAAGCAGCTGGAAGCTCTGTCAGACCCCAGTGAGAAAATGCTTTGAACTCTGAGGTTTGGGAATGGGCTCAGGAGCAATTCCAGAACTCAGGAGTGAATCAAATGTAGCCAGGCTGCACCTTGACCACAGGAATGGTGAGGGCAGCTCAGGCCAGAGCAGGGGAGCTGTAAAAGAGGTTTGGGACAAGGAGCCCCACCCTGGGCTGAAGCCTGAGTGCAGGAACTGCAGCTGGCAAGCAGAAACCAAGCTGCAATAATTTGGTCATGAGTCACAGCCCTCGTTCTGATTCAGTGCTGCTACAATGAACAGTCTGCTCACTGAATTTCATTTATTCTCACTCTGCTGAAGAAGCAGGGCTCCACAGAGAAAGGTGGCACACACAGAGCAGCTCCAGCACCTTCCACCCAAGCTGAAAAAAGCTTCCCAAAGTGGGACAAAACTCTGGTCACAAATTAAGTACACAAAAACACCCCAAAGCCTCAGAAACAGGGATGTACTCTTGGCAGCTGTTTTCCCTTGGCTGTAGAAACCAAATCACTCCAGGGAAATATTAATTGCACAGACAATATTTATGTAGAGGGAGCATATTGCTAAAGACAGAGGAAAAAAAAATTAATTGAACCTTGTCTCACAAACACTGCAGTGCTTACACTGGAGATGATCTGGGCTGGTGACTCTGCCCCCATCATGTGAACGTTGGGAAATCCCAGCTTCCAGAGCCAAGAAGGATTGGCCAGCCTTTCATCTCCCCTGGCAGTGTTATTTTTCCCCAGTGTTTTGAAGCTCTCTAAACACACAGCGTTGTCCTGGCCACACTGCATTAAAGAGCAATTCCAGGCAGGCTCCTTTACTAGCCCGAGGATGTTGTGTGAATGTCACTGTGAATAAAACTCTTCAGGACAGATGGGTCCCTGGAGGCTTCTGGAAACAACTCATGCACCAGTGTGGAAAAGGTCAGGCACAAGGCCCTGCCAAAACCTATCAGAGACAGAGCCTGGAGTTTACTTACACAAAACTCCCAGCCCCACACTTCAGAGCCTTCCTGCAGAGGCCAAGAGCCCTGGCAGAGCAGCTGCTGTCCTGCTGTGCCAGGCACAAGTGACAAATCAGCACTCAGCACCACCCAGAACAGCCCCTCAGTGCCAGCTGCCAGAGAAGGCCCTGGTGCTGCTGCTCCCCACTGCTGAGCCCTCCTGGAACAGCTCCTCTGGCCTCACACAGAGACAGAGATGCTGCAGGCATCCCCTGGTCTCTGCCAGCCCTTCTGAAGCCCCGCTAGAAATTAATTTCCACCTCTAGAAGTGCAGGATATGGACAGAAGGAAGTGTGGATTCTGCACCATTCCTCACTTTCCCAAAGTTCTGCAGCCTGACTGCGAGGAGCAGCAGCCAGGGACTGATTCAAGCTGACAAACACACACGGGCCACTTGTGCCCAGCCAGTGAGACACCTCCTGGCAGTTTCACGGGAGTGGAAAGTGCAGGAAAGCAGCACAGCTCCCAGGCTGGAGGAACCGGGAGCGCATTGCCAGCTCGACAGAGACATCCCGTGTCCAGAAGCAGCAGCTGCAGCCCTCGGAGCTGGCAGGAGCAGAAGCTGGCAGCTGCTTTTGCTGTAGGGCACGGCACAAGAAGCACTGCAAATCGAGGGCCAGGGCAGCCAGGAAACCTCGGGCTGCCTCCCTGGCTTGGTACCCCAAACTCACCGTAGAGATCGGGCCCATGAGGGGTGAAGACATTGTACAAAACGATGTTGAGAGGTGCCACCACCAGCTTCCCATAGTAATAGCTGTCCACCACCACCAAGGGCACCTGGAGGAAAGCAGATTTTGGTTAAAGTGCAGCAGCTCCAGCAGATTTTCCTAAAGGAACTCATTCCTTGTGTTGCCATCCATTCCCTCTTTGTGTTGTGGCATGTCACAGACACATTTTATGAAAAATCCTTTCCTTAGGATTTTTTCTCCTGAGAAGCTGAGAGGCCTCAGGAACAAAATGTAACCAATGGTTATCTGCTGCTGTGGAATGCAACAGGTGCATCTGGGATTGGCCTCATGTGGTTGTTTCTAATTAATGCCCAATCACAGCCCAGCTGTCCGGACTGTCTCAGTCAGTCACAAGCCTTTGTTATCATTCCTTTCCTTTTCTATTCTTAGCCAGCCTTCTGATGAAATCCCTTCTTCTATTCTTTTAGTATAGTTTTAATATAATATATATAATAAAATAATAAATCAGCCTTCTGAAACATGGAGTCAGATCCTGGTCTCTTCCCTCATCCTAAGACCCCTGTGAACACCAGCACAGTGGCAGGCACTCACCAAAAACAGGATCAAGGACACCACACACCAGTTCAGGAAACTTTTCCACCTCTTCTTCAGGATCAACAAGTCAAAGGCAATAGGAAGCCTGGAAGAGAGACCAGCTGTCAGCTGGAGGCTTTGAGAACCCCACTGCAGCTTCTGCTGCCCCTTCAAAGCAAGAGACAGAACCACCACTCTGCTCCTACTCCAGATTCATCATCCAGCCCAGGTTTTACCCAAATTAATGCCAGGAAATCTGCCCAACCTGAGTTTTCCAAAAGCCAGGAAGGCTGTAGCAACGATCCTGGGCTAAGCTGGCAGCTCAGTGCCCGCTGGTTCTCCCCAGGCAGGTGAAAAGCAGCTGAGAAAGGGCAGAGAGTGCTCCTTACCCCAGAGCTGCGCTGAAGGGCCAGCCCAGCAGGGCCCCAGCAGCCACCCCCAGCACTGCCACCGAGGTCCTGTCCATGTACCAGCCTGTCATGGCCACCACCGTGGTGTACATGCAGAAACTGCTGGGCAGGAAAGCTGCAACACAAGGGGATTAAAGGTCAGCACAGCTTCCCCACACTTCACACAACGCCTGCTGCAGGTCTTACAGAGGCTGGGAAAACAGGTACAGCCAGCCAGAGGGGACAGCACACAAAGGCAAAGTGCCAAAGTGCCAAAGTGCCAGCTCCTTCCTTAGAACAAAGGCTGTCCAAGGAAGGCAGGCCAAGAGCCTGTTTAAAGGCACTGCAAATATTAAAAAACAGGAGGCAGCAACAGAAACAGGCCTGGAAATTGTAACACAGAGAACAAAACTTGAATCAATGCCTCTTCTGTCATGGGAATACAACAAAGAGCACCCTGGAGATGTGATTTTCTTCTCTCTGAACCTTTGTCAGTGCCAGTGCCAAGCCAACTCACCTGCAGAAGCACAGAACATGCCCGTGCTGAGCACCAGGAAGGCCAACATCAGCCTGCTCACGTGCAGCCCAAACTTCTTGCACACAGCCCTGGGGAAGCAGCAGAGAAACAGGTACCACAAAACAGCCCCAGGGAAAAATCAGCAGCACCAAGGCATGCAGACCCACAAACAACCCATGCAGCAGCCTGAGAGCTCTGAGCTGGGGCATTCCCAACACTCAGCTGCTGCCTCTCCTGGGGTTTCAGGCCCTGAGTTACCCCAGTAAAAAACTCTGGGTGGGGCCTGGATTCTCCCAGCTGTGTTTGTGCAAATCTCAGGAGCTTGTGGCTGCACTGCTGCACACTTCCATCCATCCCCTCACCCCTCACAAAACCCCACCATGCAAAACAGCCACAGTTCACCTCTTTACATCAGAATGTGGATGAGAAAATACGTGTCAGTGCTCTGGTTTAAGGAGATGAACTGTGGCTTTTTGACAAACAAAAAACTCATGCAAGGTAGTGGATTAAAAATCAGGAATCAAGAGGCAGCAGGTAAAAATAAAAATCCAATTTAGACAAGGTAATAATTGCATGTTAGGGCTACTGATTTCAGTGGATGTAAACAGCACTGGCAGAGAGATTGCAGACAGCAGCAATCAGTGTGTTCCAGTCAAATTCACTGTGATAAGCAAACACAGCACCAGACTCTCCTCAGTCTGCAACACTCCCACCCTGCTTGCTGCCAGCAGTGAGGAAACGAGTGGAGTCAACAAAATGCTGGAGTAGAGGTGTGGGTGGGAGATCTGGGAGTGCAATTTTGTCCTAATTGTGCGTTCTGACCAACACCTCAGTGAGTTATCATGAGAACTGGTATTTTCTCATCTACACACGAGCCTCAAAGCCTATTTCTTGTGGCAGGAACTGTCCCTGGCACTCACACTGCTCCCACACACCCCCTGCAGACACTCTGACACTCACTTGTAGAAGTAGAGTTCACAAATGCAGCTCAGGAAGGCCAGGAAGCATCGCAGGAAATAGAAGATGAGAACCTAGCAGACACAGAGAGAGTCTGAATGAGGCACAGGACACAAAATGGGCTTGTAAAACATCAGGGGAAACCCACAAACCCTTGGAAATCCTTCCAGGGAGGTCAAGGTTTGTCAACAAACCAGTTTTATAAAAATGAAGTCAGTTTCGACCATGTTTTATAAACACAACTTCAATTTCAACACCAAACAGGAGAGCTGTTTCCCACACACTAAATGTACATTTCTTCCTCTCAAAAGCAGCTTCCACACACCAAATTTACCTTGTTGGTTTGCAGAACCCTGGCATGGAACCAGGCTGGCAAGGCATGGAGCCACAGGTAAGCATAGGAGCGGATGGCGTAGGCAGGAGAGTACTCCCAGGTCTGAAACCCCTTCCCATAAATGAGGTAGTGTGTCTACAAGAGAGATCAAACAAATAAATTAACAAGCAGCACACAAAGCAGAGAGTTTGCCACAAAGCAGACAGTTTCCAGAGCAAAATATTTCTTATTGAAACAGAAGGATCAGCACAAGGCTCTGAATAAAGCTGCATTTGCACAAGCCAACTGGAAACTGAAACAGAGAGCACAAGGTGTCCTAAATAAAGGGGTATTTGCAAACTGCCAATCCCAAGGGCAGGAAGGGACTCACCGGCTCCCAGTAGTTAAACGTCTCATCACAATCCGAGATGTTGCTCAGCAGAGCTGCACAGAACCTGGCTGAGATCAGACACTTGAAAGCTGTTGATCCTTCAGGGGCCCAGACGTGCCCTGCTTTGCTCCCGGATGATCTAATCCAAAAGCGGGGGAGGTACAAAAAAAAAAAAAAATTACAAATATGCAGCAGAAAACTCAGCTACAAGATCACAGCTCACAAGGTGACACCGAGCAAAGGGCTGAGGGTGCAGGAGGGCAGGAGGGATGGGGATGCCGGTCCCCTCGCAAGGTGACACCGAGCAAAGGGCTGAGGGTGCAGGAGGGCAGGAGGGATGGGGATGCCGGTCCCCTCACAAGGTGACACCGAGCAAAGGGCTGAGGGTGCATTAGGGCAGGAGGGATGGGGATGCCGGTCCCCTCACAAGGAAGCAGCAGCAGCCCCTCAGCACCCCCAAGGCAGCCGGGCCGGGGATGCTCCGGCACCGTCCCCACAGCACGAACCGCCCGTGTAAACCCCGGCCCCGGTAGCCCCGGTAGCCTCAGCAGCCCCGGTAGCCCCGGAGGCCCCAGCAGCTCCTGCAGCTTCAGCAGCCCCGGTAGCCTCAGTAGCTCCGGTGGCCTCAGCAGCCCCAGCGGCCCCGGTAGCCCCGCAGCGTCAGCAGCTCCGGTGGCCTCAGCAGCCCCGGTAGCCTCAGCATCCCCAGCGGCCTCAGCAGCCTCCGTGGTCCCGGTAGCCCCGGTAGCCTCAGCAGCCCCAGCAGCCCCGGTAGCCCCGCTCCGTCCCCGGCAGCACCCACTCGTTCCGCGCCTCCTCGCTGCCCGTGGGCTCGGGCCGCCGCCCCGCCGCGTCCCCGCCGCCCGCCCGCGGCCGCTGCCGGGCCCCCTTGGCGGCCATGCCGGGTACGGGCAGGCAGCGCCCGCCGCCCGCCGCGGCCGGGCCCGAGCAGCTGCGGCAGCGCGGCCGAAGCCGCCGCCGCCATCACGGGTGTGGGCAGCGCGCTCCCTGCGGGCGGCGGGAGCGCCACAGGCACCGGGAGCGACAGACGGACAGGGACCGACAGAGGGACTGACAGGGGGACCGGGACCGGGAGCGACACCGGGACCGACAAACGGACAGGGACCGGGACCGACACAGGGACCGACAGACGGACAGGGACCGGGACCGCGACAGGGACCCGGACCGACAGACGGACAGGGACCGGGACCGACACAGGGACCGACGGACGGACAGGGACCGCGACAGGGAGAGCACTGCCCCGCACACCCGGGTCCATCACCCATCTGTGTCCATCACCCACCCGTGTCCATCACCCACCCAGGTCCATCACCCATCTGTGTCCATCACCCACCCGTGTCCATCACCCACCCGCGTCCATCTCTCACCCGGGTCCATCACCCATCTGTGTCCATCACCCACCCGTGTCCATTACCCACCCGGGTCCATCACCCACCCGTGTCCATCACCCACCCGGGTCCATCACCCACCCGGGTCCATCACCCACCCGCGTCCATCTCTCACCCGGTCCCTGTCCTGCACTCCCAGGTCCGAGCCAGGCTCCATCCCCGCCCTGCCCCTGCCTGCCTTTCTGGGCAGGAAAGTGAGGGAATGGGGAACACAGCGATGGAGAATGTTCTTTATTTGGTGGTACCCCCTGTGATCAGGAGATGGGGAAAGAACAGCACGGGAAAGATGTGGAGGAGTTGGAGCATGTCCAGGGAAGGGAACAGAGCTGGGAAGGGTCTGGAGCGGCTGAGGGAGCTGGGAAGGGGCTCAGCCTGGAGAAAAGGAGGCTCGGGGGACCCTTGTGGCTCTGCACAGCTCCTGCCAGGAGGGGACAGCCGGGGGGATTTGGGATCTGCTCCCAGGGAACAGGGACAGGAGGAGAGGGAACGGCCCCAGGCTGGGCTGGGCAGGCTCAGGGTGGACACCAGCAGGAATTTGCATTAGTACAGAGATGGAATCCACTCTCACAGGAGCCCAGGAAAGAAAAGCTCCACTTTATAAAATGAGATTTCATTACACACACAGAGAACAGGAGCGCTTGCTCTTCATTAACAGGAGCTCCCACATGGAAACGTGGGCAGGGGCTCAAAGTCCACCCCGCCCTTGTGACAGGCACTGCAGGCACAGCCTCAGGTCCAACGACGTGCAGGTGACATTTTCCAGCTCAGAAAGGGGCACAGGAGCCCCTGCAAACCACGGGAGGTGTTCTACCTCAGGGTCACACCCAGGTGCTGCTGGATTTCCTCCCGAAGGTGCAGCTGCATCTCTGCTGCCTCCCGGCAGCCCAAGGCCCTGTCACAGGACTGGAAAGTCACCCTGTAGCAGAGGCTCCTCCGTCCTGTCCCTGGCTGTTGGAAATTGTCCCTCAGCTGGATGGAAACGACCATTTCACCTGACACCCTCCTGGCAAGGGTGTGGAAAGCCACTTCATCAAAGTCCTGCCCGTCAGGAAGCCAGAAGCTGACATCGTGCACGTAGGAAGGTGGATAGAGGGAAAAACTCTGGAAAAGCCTCAACTTTCCCTCAGGGAACTGCCTGAGGAAGCGCCTGTCCCACGTCCAGAGCATTCTCCAGTCGGATATTCCGCACAGCAGCATGGCCAGGAGGTCCAGGTTCAGTGAGGCTGAGACAACAACCAGCTCATGGCTTTTTAATTCATCAGGAGCTGCCCTGATAACCCCCACACAGGAGCCTGGGGGGTCTGGCTCTGTCCCCACACAGAGGAAATGCTGAATTTCACCAAGCTGCCTTTCAAAAGCAGCGAAGTCACTTAGCTCAGTTCCAAAACTCGCTGCTTCCTGCAGGCTGATGCTGGGTTTGACACCAGAAGTGCCCTGGTGCAGGGAATTCATGGTGGTTTTAATGTTATCCACCAGCACCTGCACACAGCTGTTCTCTGTGCCCCTGCTCACTGCAAGCACAACCAGCATCTCATGGAAAGCAGGCATGGAGTGGGGAGTGATCCGACATTTCCTAAAAACCGGCCCAGAAAGAACCTGAAGTGTCCCTGGGGAAAAGGCTCCTTTCTTCATTATTGCCTGAGCATGAGGCAGGAGGGAAGGCCTAAGGTAAAACTGCTCTGGAGCTGGGCATCCTTCCTGTACATTCTCATCTGTGTCCTGGCCAAAATGGGAACACAGAACTGCATCTGCCAGTCCCTGAGACATTTTCCCAGTGCCTGGAGCCTCCCCTGGGCTCAGGGTGATCCAGAAGATGTTGGAGTGGCAAACACCACCGGGGCAACCTTGCTGGAGCAGGGGGAGGCAGGCGCTGATGTTCTGCAGAGGAAAAGCTTGGCTGAGCCCTGCACTGAGCTTCTCCTTTACTGTCCTTACTGGATGACTTGAATTCACCTCGAGAAAACCCCTGTGAAAAATAAAAGCGCAAATTACAAACACCATCTGTGATTTCCTTCCTGTGGCCGTAATTTGAGTGCAGCAATTCACCCAAAACATTCTGAAGCCAGGAACTACCTGATCAAGCCAAGTCTTTCACCAAAGGTGTTGCACATTTTCAGGGCATTGGTGTTTGTTTGCAGGTTACAATCAAGAATTCACTGCAATTTTCTGGCTAAAAAAAGGATTTCCCAGTCACCATATCCATTTATCAGACCCCACTGCTGGGCATTCCCACATTCCTACTGCCAAAGAGAAACCAATTATAAAACTCACCTATTAATTTTGTCCACAAGGACTTGTGGCACTTGAAAAGAAACCTTTTGGCTCCCCAGTTGTGTCTGGCAGGTCATGGGTGTGGAACACATGGGTGCTGTGCTCCGTGTGAAAATGTGGTTCAAAGCACCTTCTACACAGAAGGATTTATCCTGACTCCTGAAAATACACAAAACCAGAGCAAAGCCACTGCTAATTTCTGATATTTAATGTGCATAATATTTAATATTTAAGTAGGCAGGAGCAGAGGTCTCTGCCAGCACCAATCCTCAGCCCTCCTGTCTTTAGGCTGAGATTGATATTTGTTCTGAAACGGATGCTTTTGACCTTTAAAATCCTCAGATAGTCTTATTTTTAGAGGGTGCTTTGGCAGGAAGCTTGCATTTTAATCTTGGTTATTCTGCTTAGAGATGAACAAGAACTGCAGCTATTTTAAGGAAAACTGAAAGGAAAAGTAAAAGGAAAATTAAAAGGAAAATTAAAAGGAGTTCCTCTCCAGCCAACAAGATACTAAAAGAATATTCTAGCACTGGGGCATTTTAAGAGCACAAACATCAGAATTTCAGTTTGTGATGGTTACCTGTAACCTGTGCATTTGTATCCCTCGATAGTCTCTGCTTTGAAAGGATGAACGTGGCTCAGGATAAACCCAGCTCCTGCAGCCACAGCCACGATTTGCCAGCTGTTGTGCCACTCTCTCCTGGGCTGATCCGCAGGAGTCCCTCCCTGGCCATTGCAAAGGGCCACGTGCACCTCTCCCTCCTGTGCCAGCACTTCTGCACAGCTGGAAGGGAAGCCAGAGCAGAAAACCCTGTTAGCACAGCCCCAAATCCCCCAGCGCCCCAAAAACACCTGGAACGCAGCTGGAAAGCTCTGCCACGGCCGGTAATTAGCAGGGAATTAATTCGGGTTTTCTCACCTATTGAAAAAGCCGGCAAGGAGCTGCCTGTTCTTCACCACCCCAGCCTTCCTCCCACAGTGGGGGAAGTTGAAATAAATCCGATCAAATTCCCGTTTTCCCGGTAAAAAGTGCTCCTTCAGCTTGGTGCAGTCCACGGAAAACACAACCTCGGCTCCTGCGACAGCAAAACAAGGCTCTGCTGGCTATCGGGGGGGAAAATTGTAAAGAAAGGTGGGAATGCAAATCCTCCAGGGCGTTTTGAAGTAGGTGAGAACTGCCCGGAGAATTGGGAACGCCAGGGAGCCCTGTGGGGTTCTCTTTGCCTTTTGATCTCTTTCGTGGCAGCAGAAACTTCTGATAACAGCTGAAAACAATAGTTTCAGTACTGTTTCATCCTGATCAGATTTTAAAGCATTTTAAACCATGACACTGGGCTATTCCAGTCCCTCCCCTGAGACGCCTGGAGGGGCGAGGGGCTCCCAAGGGACAGAGCAGCAGGGGACAGAGATGCCAGGAGGGTGACACCAGGGTGACAGCGATGCCATTCTGGGTGACACCAGGGTGACAGCGATGCCAGGAGGGTGACAGGGATGCCAGGGGGGTGACACCAGGGTGGCAGCGATGCCATTCTGGGTGACACCAGGGTGAGAGCAATGCCAGGAGGGTGGCAGCGATGCCAAAGGAGTGACACCAGGGTGGAAGCGATGCCACTCTGGGTGGCACCAGGGTGACAGGGATGCCAGGAGGGTGACAGGGATGCCAGGAGGGTCACACCAGGGTGGCAGCAATGCCATTCTGGGTGGCACCAGGGTGGCAGCGATGCCAGGAGGGTGACACCAGGGTGATAGCGATGCCAGGAGGGTGACAGGGATGCCAGGAGGGTGACACCAGGGTGGCAGCGATGCCATTCTGAGTGGCACCAGGGTGGCAGGGATGCCAGGAGGGTGACACGAGGGTGACATCAATGCCAGGAGGGTGACAGGGATGCCAGGGGGGTGACACGAGGGTGAGAGCAATGCCAGGAGGGTGACAGGGATGCCAGGGGGGTGACACCAGGGTGAGAGCGATGCCACTCTGGGTGACCCCAGGGTGACACGATGATGCCAGCAGAGCTCCCAGCAGCACCCCCACGCCCATCCCAGCCCATCCCCGGCGCGCACCCACCGCTGTCCCGCAGCCGGCGGAGGCTCCGCGCCGCTCCCCCGCGCCCCGCCGCCTCCTCCTCGCTCTCGTAGCAAGTGGCCACCACGTGCGTGGCCCGGGCCCCGCAGAGCGCCGCGGCGAAGGAGAAGTTGCCCTCTCCGAGCAGCAGGACGCGGCGGGGCGGCGGCCCCATGGCCCCGGCCGGGAGCGGCGCTCGCAGCCCCGCAGCCACCGGCGCTCGCTCATGACGTGCGGCCGCTCCGCGGGCGCTGCCGGTGCCGCTCCGGCCCCGCGGGCATCGCCGGGGACTCCTCGGCGGCCGCTGCTCCTGCCCCGAGCGCGCAGAGGCGGCGGTGTCCCCGTGAAGGCACCGGGGATTGTTCGGGGAGCGCTCCCCGCCCGCCGTGCAACAGGAAATGGGTGTTGCGTTCAAATTAAAAAAAAAAAAAAAAAAAAAAAAAAAAAAAAAAAGGCTGGTTAGAAAGCGGCTGAATCGATGAATCGTAGCCCCGCAGAGTCACTGAATGGTTCGGGTTCGAGGGGGCGTTAAAGCTGAGCTTGTGCTGGGACACCTTTGGACACCTTTTGCGGGTTGCTCCTCAAACACTTCCAGCCTTTCCCAGCTTCTGTGGGCAGCCCGCGCCCGAGCCTCACCGCCCTCAGAGGGTAAAATTTCTCCTTAATATCCAATCTAACCCTGCTCTCTGTCGGGCTGGAGCATTCCCCCTCGGCTGTCACTCCAGCCCTTCGGGAACAGTCTCTCTCCACCTTTCTTGGGGGCTCCCATCATGTACTGCAAGGCCACAATTAATTCACCCTGAAATCTCCTTTCCAGGCTCAACAATCCCAATTCTCTCAGCCTTTCCTCATAGCAGAGGAGTTCCAGCCCTATAATCAAATTTTGTACCAAAAATTACAGGTACAGGTACAGGTAAAGGTCAGTTCAAAGCCTCCTCTGAACTGGCCTTTACCTGTAATTTTTATTCTCTTACAATCTTTGTGCTGCTTGAATTCCCAAAGGGGAGAAGCAGAGACAGACAAAAAGAGAGGGAAAAGAGAAGAGGAGCAGTGGAAAGGTGCTGGAAGCATCATTAGGTGTCAGATAATTGCAGACATAATCAAGGTGTAATAAGAAGGTCCCTAATTCCTCAACTGGGTGACACAAGGTAAATCAATTACCCTGCCTCACATGTGTGTATGGTGCCTTTGAGAAGGAAGGAAATTATGGTCTAGAACATCTACAACAGCCAGGCTTGGGTGTCACCTGCTCCATTTGTGTGCCCACAGCCGCCCCACAGGGCAGGGACAGTGTTTCACACAGATAATGACAGAGGGAGGTTTGAAATGGGCCCAGCTGAGCTCCTGCACAGACTCACTGCCACAATCTGTGAGCTCTGTGCTGGCTCCCTGTGGCCTTGAGAGAATAATTTTAAATATTTTAAATGACGTGCAGTGGCCTGGAGAGGTGTAGGGTGCTGAGAAAATAGTTACCACACAATGTTCCCATTCCAATAATTATGAAAAAAACCTCTTCAAACTTGTATTTAGCCATGCTAAATGTGAGTTTTCCTTGTCAGCACCCTCACTGCTTTGGAAACAACCTGCTTCAGATGACAGGGAAACATCAGAGAGGGAATTTCACTTGTGCAGAACTGGGACAATCTGCTGGATGTGAGGAGCTCCTCGATGATGTTTGTGCCTGGAGATGACAGAGGTGTTCTGTGTCACTCTCCCTGTGCTCCTGTGCCACCCCAGAACAGGTATTTCAGGTCACTCAGGGAGTGGTTCAGCATTTCAAGTATTCTTGTCTGGCTGACCTCATCCAGTTTATCCCCACAGAGCTTTCACTCAAAATTCCCATTTCTGGCTGCTGATTTGAGTGTGACAAAACCCCCGTGCTGTAAAAACCACTTGCCTCAGTTGCACTTTCTGGCTAAATTCTTACTGTTCTACATTTACTTCCTTTCAATGTTGATTCTTTTAGGATTTGAACAAAAACCTCCTTGATTTCCAGGCCGCCACCCTGAGCTGGAACCTCTTTTGTGCAGCCCTCTGCCCCGTGCTGCTGCACTCTGGGCCTGGAGAAGGAGCAAGAAGGAAGCAGAAAAAGCAGCAGAAACCCCCAGGAACCAGAGGTGCTGGGATTTCCTTCCAGCACCAAGAGCTGCCACACATGAAAGCCATGTGAGAAATGTTCTTCCTGCTTTTTAATCTGAGCTGTTTGTAACCTCTGTGTGTGTCTGGGGTTTGTTCTTGTGTGCAGAGGTTGTGCCTGGCCAGACAAGCCCAATTAACACCTTAGCTGAGAGCTAATTAGAAGCAGCTACTAGGAAACAGCAGATCTTGGAAATGAGGGGGGATTTGGGGGGTCTGACAGTGACCCTGCATCACAGAGCGCTCATTTTCTTTTCCTCACCCACAGCCACGGGAGGATGCCCTCCCTGCTCAGCTGAGGGCTGCTGTGATCCCTGCTAACAGAACTTTTGTCTCAGCAGGTGGAAGGAACACAGAAAACAGGCCAGGCTATGACTGAGTCTGACGATCTGTGCGACAGATCTGTCCTTTTTGAAGATGGATTTTAGAAATTCAGTTCCAGTCATCCAGACATCCCTTTCTACCCCTTTGAAGAGAGGTGCTAGGCAGATGAAGACACCTGAAAAGGACTTTAGTAGTAGTTGGTATCACTCAGCAATGCTGGCATAAATCAGATTATTGCTGTAGCCATCAGATCCTGCTCAGTGTTTGGAGGGCACTAACAGCAGAGTTTCAAAGGGATGTGATTTGCATCATCAGAGCAAGATGTTCTCCTTCTCTTTGGGTAGATGTGTGTTTACTGCAGCCCTGCAGTTTTCACCTGGAGCTGCTCTGAGCTGGCTGCAGCCCCTGGATGTTTCTCCATTGCATGAATCATTGGAGAGATTTGAGATACAGCTGTCGTGCAGCCAGCTGTTATCAAATCCCCCCACTTCAGATGGGGTTTAGTTGGCATGGAGCTGTTTTACCAGTTTAATCTCCACGGGAGAAACTCTCCCTTTGCTTGTGAAACACCCTGAAATCCTCTGGCAGCGTGGAAGGGAGAGAGAGCACAAGGTGTGATGAGCAAAGGGCTCCTGAGCACCAGACAGGCTGTCCTGGACACGGACATATTTTATGAAAAATCCATTTGCTAGGATTTCTTCTCCTCAGAAACCAAATGTAACCAATGGTTATCTGCTGCTGTGGAATGCAACAGGTGCATCTGGGATTGGTCTCATGTGGTTGTTTCTAATTAATGGCCAATCACAGTCCAGTTGTCTCAGACTCTCTGGTCAGTCACAAGATTTTCTTATCATTCCTTTCTATTCTTTGCAAGCCTTCTGATGAAATCCTTTCTTCTATTCTTTTAGTACAGTTTTAGTATATATAAATATATATAGTATATTTTATTATATATAAATATATATTTATATTTAGTATATATTTATATTTAGTATATAAAAATAAATATATACACTAAATATATAATATATAAATATATAATAAATAGAATAAATATGTATTTATATAGTATATATATAATAAATATATATATACTAAATATACTACATATTTATATAGTATATTTAGTATATACATATATAATTATTTAGTATATTTAGTATATATATTTTAGTTTATATATATATTTTTTCTTTTAATATAATATAAATCATAAAAGAATAAATCAGCCTGAAACATGGAGTCAAGATTCTCATCTCTTCTGATGAAATTCTCATCAAGATTCTCATCTCTTCTGAAACATGGAGTCAGGATTCTCATCTCTTCCCTCATCCTGGGACCCTCAAACACCACCGCAGCCCGCCCCCCAAAAAACGACGTCGCCCTGCGCCTTTTATCCACCTTTCTCCACCCAACCCCGAAACAAACCAATCCAAACTGCTTCTCCATGGTTTTATTCGTTAGTAAACTTACTCAGCATAAATAACACCAGCAGCCGTTCGGCACAGCCGGCACCTGGCGGAGGGAAGAGCTCTGGAATGTCCCTCCAGGGGTGGCTTTGGGGCCAGCAGCGCAGCCCCTCACTTCCTCTGGGCGCCTGCGATGGCGGGTTTGTCCTCGCGGGTGATGGGGATGCTGCGCTCGGGGACATCGCTCTGCCTGCGGGGAGCGCTGACGGTCAGGACCCCGTCCAGGGACAGCGAGGAGGTGATGGTCAGAGGGTCCACATCGTCCGGGATCCGGTACTTCCTGCTGAACTCCCGGGCGATGAAACCGTGCTCGTCCTGCGCGGGGAAGGGTGAGAGTTTGGGCAGGGAAGTCTCACAGATGTGTGTGTGTGTGTGTGTGTGTGTGTGTGTGTGTGTGCGTGCCTGGCAGGAAGGTTTTCGGATGTAGAGTCTGAAGGAGGAAGCAAGTTTTGATATAGAAATGAAAGCAAGACTTGATATAGAAGAAAAGAATTGCTGAGCCATTAATATAGTGTAATGTAATATAGTAATATAGTGTAATATAATATACTATACTATATATTATAATATAATATATTATATATTATATAGAATATAGATTATATTACATTATATATTCTATATAATATATAGAATATAATATATAAATATATTACGTATTATATATAAAATATAAAATATAAAATATAAAATATAAAATATAATATATAATATATAATATATAATATATAATATATAATATATAATATGTATTATATATTATATATTATATTGTAATTATGTATAATTACTATAATATAATAGTAATTATTATATAATTACTATTATATTACAGTAATATAGTGTAATATAATATAGTATAATAATGTAATTTATTAGCCTTCTGATAAGATGGAGTCCTCATCATTTTCTCCTCCTCTGTTGCTCTACAGGTACCCAGAGTTTACAGGGGGACGCTTTGTGCCCACCCTGTGCCATTCCCCAGGTGCCACCCCAGCCACACCTGCCCCAGACACCCTCAGAGCCTGATCCCACTGCTTGGTTGCCTTCTTAGCCAAAAAAGGGTTCCAGAAATGGTGTCAGGATTACAGGCCCCCAGTGCTGCATCTGCTGGTGACACGCTGTGCTCCTAGGGGTGACAATTCCAGGGATTGGAAAATGCCTTTACATCCAGCTCTGGGCATGGCTTTGTGTTTCTGCCTGCCTGGTGTTCACACGGGTCTCCAGAGCCAGCAGGGAAAGGGATGAGTGACAGCAGAACACAACTTTTAAGGATTAAAAACTGATAGCTGGGCCTAGGAAAGGTAACACACAGGGCAATGCACTGATTTTTTATGTGGCTTAATTGTTACTTAATTTTTAGCTTGTTAGTTAATTTTTAGATTGTTAGTTAATTTTAGATTGTTAGTTAATTTTAGATAGTTAACAATTTTAGACTATTAGTTACTTTTTAGCTCATTGGCCATCTCCCTGCATTCCTGGCCTCTTCCCAGAAAGAGGGGAAGCCCAAAAATGCCCATTTCACAGATGATTTTCCAGTTCAGTTCACAGTTCATGCAACATCAGCAATAAACCTCCACCCTCCTGCTGCCCTGTCTGGGATCAGCTTGGGGGAAATTGCATGGAGCATCTTGATTAAAAAACAATGACAAATATTTGAGATGAGCAGGGGGTTGTTTTGCAGTCACCAGGGGTCAGGGGGTGCCCTCAGGGGTGAATGAAAGCAGGGGGTACCTGGCGCTCCTCGTGCTTGCCGTGGATCTCAATCATGTCCCCGAGAACCTTCACCTTCAGCTCCTCAGGGGAGAAATGCTTCACATCCAGGTTCACATAGAATTTGTCCTTGTCCAGTCGCATCTGCAGAAAGCAGGAGGTGATTTCAGAAAAGAGCAGGTGAGGGATTCAGCTTAAAAAAGAATGCAGCAGGCCAAGACTCAGGCTGGTCTCTACACACACACTGACCTTTATTTTGGGGTCTCATCTGAGTGGCTCTGTCCCTTGCTGGCCTTGTGCTAATGCCCATCCCTGCAGGACCTGAGATTCTCTACCTGAATTGGTTAAAACTGACTCTTGATTGAAAACTGAACTCTTTATTATGGCTGCTTCACTGGGCAGCCAGACCCAGGGCACTGAATCAAGAGGGACATTATGCAAGGATTAAAATAATACTTTCACTCCTTCTGCTTGGAATAGCTCCTCAAGCTCCTTGTGAATAACAGAGTTGACTTGCAGGACAGGCAAAAGCTTCTTGGCTCAGCCCTTGGAGGGAGGAGGCGCCTGCTCCACGATCCTCTGGGTCCTGGATCTTATTAAAACTCTGTTTTTCAGGGCAGTGGTTGTTTAAAATAGGCCCCTTTTCTCTCAGCAGCCTTGGGCTCCTGCACTGCTTGGCATGAGGACCCCACTGCCCCTGTGCTCTTTGCTTCTCAGGTGGGAGTGGGATTGAAAGTTTGGAGCAGCAGACTGGGAAATTAGGGAAATTTGAGAAATTAGGGAAATCAGAGAAATTAGGGAAATTTGAGAAATTATGGAAATCAGAGAAATTAGGGCAATTAGGCTTCCTCCTTTCCTCTGCCTGCTCCATGGTGACCCGCCATGCACGCTGAGCTCTGTCCCCATTGCTATGGCCAGACTTGCTCCATCCCAAACAATGCAGAGGCAGCACCTTCCCCCCAGCCTTTTTCCTGATAAAAACCACCTAGGAGCATCTTCCACGCTCCCAGCTCTCCTGGGCCCCCAGCAGGGCCCAAAAAGAGCCCCAAGAAGCAAAGGTTACCTCAGAGAGTCCTGTCTCTAGCCAACTGGGCATCCGGAGGATGGGGGATCTCATCAGGAAGGGGCTGAAGCTGGGGGAAACGGGGAGCAGCTCCGACTCGGGCAGGTGCTCCCCGAAAATCTGGTCAAAGATCCGGCTGGGTGCCAACCAGGAGAAGAAAGGTCTGCGGATCAGGGGGTTGTGGATGGTGATATCCATTGGAGAGCGCTGGAGGAGCCTGGCAAACAACTGTGCTGCAGTGCTGGGAGCGGGGACAGCTTTATAGGCGTGCAGCTGGCCTGGCCTTCCACCCCCCCGAGGCCTCTTGAACAGTGGTGTCAGGGATTTTATTGTCCCACTCCTGGGCTGGGCCCTTCGGCGGTGCCCAGTCGCTGTCTGAGGGATTTGAGCGCGCTGCTGAGGAGGAGGAGGAGGAGGGGGAAGGGGACAGGAGGAAGAGGAGCCCAATGGGGCAGCAAGAAGCTGGAGTGGCTGGTGCCCGCCCTGCTGCCCACGTGCTGTTTACCCACAGTGCTGGGCAGGCTTGGCCCGTGGTCCAGCTGCCCTGGATGCCAGCGGGATCAATGCAGCTCCTATCTTTGGATGGCAGGAGCAGGACAAGGGGCCCTTGTTTGTTCCCAGGAGCTCAGCATCCCCCAGCAGGGCTGAGCCTGTCCCAGCAGCAAAGGGAGCCCCAAAGTCAGGGTGAGGGAAGGTGCCAGGAGGGCTCTGCCGGGCTCCTGGCACCGCAGCTGCAGGGTTAGGCATTCCTGTAGTTAAATTTTGTAACAATGGTTTTTCAGGCCAGAGATCTCGGAGAGAGGCCGAGTAGGAATTTATGATAGAATTTGCTTTATTTTTAGGGTTGTGTTTTGTTTTAGGGGGGTTGCATCTAACCCCTCCCCTTATTACGGGGTGTTGGGGTTGGTTGTGGCGGCTGTTGCAGGGGGTGATGTGAATAAAGGATGGATCTCTCCTCTTGGCTTTTGCTTGGTCTTTTTCTCACATTTTCCCCACTCTGTGACCCCAGAGAGAGAACCTGGGCATGGTCAGGGCCTCCAGGGTGCTGCAGAACACCCCTGCCCCTGCACTCACCTGCTTTCCTGCAGCTCTCCCCTCAGCAATTCCTGCATTTACTTTAATTCCCGCCTCACCCATGAACCCAAATCACAGGAATGGGCTCAGCCTAGCAACTGTTGAAGGGCAAGAGCTTCTCTGCCTGTGAGAGCTGGCAATTTAAACACAATTTCTGCTCAGAGGCACTGCCAGCTCTGCCAGCCCTTTGCCAAAGGCTCTGAGCCTCTTCCTCTCGGCTTGCCTGCAAGAATGGGGGGCAGGATTTGCTCTGTGCAGCAGCCCAGGCCATAAATACCCTCTCCAAGTCCCCATTACATCAGCAGCACTGCACCTGCTCTCCCACACTGCAGGGCTCAGGGAAATCTCTGGTTTCAGGGTGTGCGGAGCTCAGCTGGGCACTCCTGCCCTGCTGCAGCACCTGCAGCCCACCAGCCCTGCTCAGTAAAGCTGGACTTAGGCCAGGTTCAGAGCCTGGGTTAACTGGGGAGGGCTGGCACCAGCATTTCTCCGTGGCCTTGTGCCAAGCCCTGGCCAAGGGAAGAGCCTGGGCAGCCAGCAGGGCTCAGGATGGGGAGGTGGCAGCAGTGGGGCCTGGATCCCTGCTGCGCTCCTGCAGCCCTTCCCCACTGAAGGAAAAGGAGACTTGAGCTCAGCTCCTGGGCAAGTCAGGCTCCTCACAGAGGGAACAGGAGGGGTTTGAGCCCCAAGCTCACAGTGGGCAGTGGATTTGGGGCACAGTTTGGCCCCAAGCTCACAGTGAGCTTCACTGCATGAGCTGAACAATCTCATCCAGCTTTTGCAAAGAATTGCTGCCTTTAGCCCACGTTTGCTTCCACACTTTGTGGCTCCCCACTCCCTCAAAGCCTCATCCCTGAGGAGCAAGGAGGACCTCCAGAAGATGAAGAGCTCATTCCTGCTGCTCTGCAGCTGTGGCTGGCACTAACAAAGACCATCATTCTCCTAATGAGTGCTGTCCAGCCATGTGGCTACCAGAGACAAGCAGATTCCTTCTGGATCTGATGGGGGCTTTTGGAGAACAGCACAGGGCTGGCAGCTCCCTGACCTTACAAACCACTCCATGTGTCTCTCCTGGGGTCTCTCCTGCGCCTGAATCCAGGCTGTGCTGGGCTCCCCATCCACCCCCTGCTCCAGGAGGGACCCCAAGGTGTCCCCTGCCCTCCCCGCTGGAATGCAGCGAGAAGCTGCCCTGGCCCGGCATCCTGGGGCCTGTGTGGGGCTATTTTGGTCCATCTTTTTTATCACTCACTCACTCGCTCACTCCTCCCTTTGGAATCCACCCAGCTGGAGCCTTGCAGCCTGCAGCCCTCACTTGGAGAGGCAGCGAGGGCTGGGAAGGCAGGAAGGGAAGAAAGAAAGAAGGAAGGAAGGGAAGAAGGAAGGAAAGAAGGGAAGAAGGGAAGGAGGAAGGGAAGGAGGAAGGGAAGGAGGAAGGGAAGAAGGCAGGTGTCTGTGCTGACACACCATGGCCGCCCGCACCGTGCCCCACGCCTACCCCATGAGCTCCGAGTATGAATTTGCCAACCCCAGCAAGATCTACGACCAGAACTTTGGAGAAGGTAAGGAAGGGAGTGAGATCCCCCCCCTCCACCCCCTCTTTGCACCTTTCTCCCCTCTGCTGCTGCAGGGCTGGTGGAATTCCCTCTGGGGAGCTTGAGCTCCAGAGGGGGAAGCTGGAGCTGAGGAATGAGTGGAGGAATCTGGATCAGATCAGGGGGGAACAGCCAGGGAATAGCCATGGAAAAAACAGGGGATAGCCAGGGAAAAAGCAGGGAAAAAGCAGGGAAAAAGCAGGGAAAAAGCAGGGAATAACCAGGGAATAAACAGGGACTATTCAGGGAATATTCAGGGAAAAAGCAGGGAATAACCAGGGTATATTCAGGGAATAGACAGAAAATATCCAGGGAAAACCTAGGGAATAGTGAGGGAATAGGCAGGGAATGACCAGGGAATAGCCAGGGTCTGTCTCTTCATGTCCACTTCCCCATCCATGCCCAGTGCTGCCCGTCCCTCCCTCCCTGATGCCAGCCATGCTCTGGCATTCGTGCACATGCTGTGAAAACATGGAGCAAAAGCACTCAGGGGAGGGGGGAAAAGCTTTTTCAGCCAGGGGGGATGTGGAGAAAAGCTGAGCTGGGGTGTTCAGCACAAAGCTGGGCAGTGGCTGGCCAGGGGGAAGGAATGTGGGCAGCAGCAGAACCATTCAGCACCAGCACAACAGCGTGAAAAGGCAAAAAGCTCCAAGGAAAGCCCTGTGGACAATGGCACACAAAAGGCCTTTAGTCCTTCACCATCAGCAGTTTCCATGCCCATCCCTGGCTGTGGGCTCTGCTCTGCTGAGCTCCCAGAGCACCCACCAGGCCCTCCCAGCGCACCCAACATGCGAAGCTGGATGCCAGCCCCAGCTCTGGGCAGCCCGTGGCACGCAGCAGCTGGCAGGGATGCGGCTCTGGGTGGGTTTTAGGGGCACAAAGGTGGGAACTGCAGCAGACTCCACCCCTGCTGTGGGCATGGGGCAAAGCCAAGGTGTTCCCCAGGTCCCACACTGCTCCTGCTGCTGCTCCAGCCCCACGCTCCTCACGGGGTCTCCTCTGCAGGTGTTTCCCCATCGGAGATTTTAGCCCCTGCCCTGTACCACGGCTACTACATCCGACCCCGCATCAACAAGCAGCTGGAGAGGGGCACCTCGGAGGTCTGCCTGAACCAGCACAAGTTCCAGGTGTTCCTGGATGTCTGCCAGTTCCTGCCCGACGAGCTGAGCGTCCGCACCGTGGACAACCTGCTGGAGGTGGCGGGGCAGCACCCGCAGAGGGCCGACCGCCACGGCTTCGTCTCCAGGGAGTTCACCAGGACCTACATCCTGCCCCTGGACGTGGACCCGCTGCTGGTCAGGGCCACCCTGTCCCACGATGGCATCCTGAGCATCGTGGCTCCCCGCACGGGCAGGGAGGTGAAGGCCAAGGTCAACGAGGTGGAGATCACCCGGCAGGAGCAGCCCCTGGGGAAGGAGGAGCCGGCCGAGGAAGGAAAAGAGAAGGAAAAGTCCTAAAGGCTGCAGATCTGGGAAGGTGGGAGGGACAGGGATGGGGAATCTGCAGTGCCAGAGCCCTGTTTGTCACCATCAGTGTTCAGCAGCCACGCTGATGCTTCTCGAGGCTGATGGCTGGGAACAAAAGGGACTTGGAACTGGAAAAAAGAGTGGGGCTGAAGTGTGAGTGTGAGTGTGAGTGTAATGCAAGTTGTTTTCTAGGTCAGGTGAGCGTGCAGGGAGCTCTGCTCTCACCCCAGGGTCACTCCTGCCCTTAACTGTGAGGCTGTGACTCAATGGGCTGAGCTCTAGCCCAGAAGGGCACTGGGAAGAGAGAAAAGGGGATCCCAGTGCCTGGATTCTGAGATTTTGGGGTGGGTGTTGGTCTGTCAAAGTGCCTGCAGCAATCAGGAGGAGAGAGGAATAAATCTGCCTCTGCCCTTCTCGTGTTTGCCTTGGATTGGTGTTGCTCCTGTGCAGCAGGAAGGGTGGGCAGTGCCCACCTGGGGCTGGGCTCACCTCTGGAAGTGGCACCAAGGGGACATGGAGGGGCTGTGGCCGCCTCTGTGCCTCACCCCCCTGGCCCAGCTGCTGCTCTGGGGAGCCCAGAGTGAGGTGATCTCAAGGACAAAAAGGTGAGGAGGAGTGATGAGCCCTTGGAAGGTCCCTGAGCATCTCCAGAGCTGCAGCTGGAATGAGCCCAATTAATGGGGCACAAATTAAGGCCCAGCACAGCCTGTGCCAGCTCAGCCCCTTTGTGGGGGGACTGAACCCAAATTACTGGAGGGAGAGGCTCTGCTCAGCCCCCAAATGCCTGGCTGGTGCCCCAGCCCTGTCTGGGAAGGCAGGGAGGGGCTGCACTGGGCCCCTTTTGCAGACACTGTGAGCAATGTCCCCGTGATGGGGACAGGGATCGTGTGTGCTGCCGCTGGCAGCTGCTGCCCCAGGGCTCAGCAGGTGACAGTTGCCACCCTTGTGTCATCAGGGCCAAGGCAGGCACACAAAATGCTGTGTCAGTGCCCAAATTTGGGGGTGCCTGGCATGCCTGGCTGCAGCTCTCCCAACAGAGAGGAGGGGAGGCTCCAAAATCCTGGGGGGATGTGAATTCCCCCTCTCCCTGTGGCTCTGCCCACCCCTCCCAGGGCCAGCAATGCCTGGGGCAGGAATGGCCAGGGGCAGCAATGCCTGGGGCAGCAATGCCAGGGGCAGCAATGCCAGGGGCAGAAATGGCCAGGGTAGGAATGCCAGGGCTAGCAATGCCCCCTCAGGCCCCCAGCACATCCCTTGGGACTGGAGCACGGGTATCAGGCTGGTTTTCATCCCCTGACAGGCCAAGAGCAGGGCACTGCCCAGCTATTTTCAGCTCTCTTCTCTTCCCAGGGCACTGCCAGCCCTGGGATCAGTCAGATGAGGAGCAGCCCTGCCAGGCTCAGGGGGCACAGTGAGGGCACTGAGTGCAGAGCAGGTGCCCCCAGTGCCCGACCTCCTGCCCTGACCCCTGAGGTAAAACCAGATCAAGTGTCAAAATAAAAAAATCACCTTTCCAACAGGCATTGTGGAAGTCATTAATAAGAATTGCAGGCATAATTCTGAGCTGGGGGCTTTGAATCTCACCCAGCCAGACCCCAGATCTCAGGAGGGCTGAGCTCCTGAGCGCTGTGGTGAGGCAGAGCCCCAGGGGTGTGTGTGGGCTCGGGCATGGCCGTCATTCCCTCAGGCCCACAGGCACACTGTGGCAGCAGCTCTGAAAGGCTTCTCCTTGTCCCTGCTCTGGCAAGAAATGCTGCTGGTCCCTTTGCTCCCTGCAGCTTTCCTGAGATGGGGATGAGCCCCTGCCCTGCCTGGGCATGGGGATGGCCAGCAGGAGATGGGCAGGGAGGGCACACACACAGCCTGGCACACCTGGCACAGCCTGGACCAGCAGCTCCAGGGGCTGCCCGGGGAGAGGATTCTGACACTAAAGGAGTGCCCAAACCAGCCCAGAGCTCTCCCTCCTGCATTTCTGAATGCACAGGTGCCAGCTCTGTGAGCTGCACCACCCTGCCCCGGTGCCTGCGGGACCTGGATGCTTGTGCCCAGAATAAATAAATAAAATAAATAAATAAATAAATAAATATGTCCAGAATTAGCAGTGCCAATTCCAGCTCCTCCTGGCTCTGCTTTTGCTGTCCCCTGTCCATTCTCCCCCTCGGGGTGCTTGTGTTGGTGTCACAGCAGTGTCACTGTGCAGGACAGGGCTGGCAGTGCCCAGTGTCACAGCGGTGTCACCGTGCAGGACAGGGCTGGCAGTGCCCGGTGTCACAGCAGTGTCACCATGCAGGACAGGGCTGGCACTGCCCTGTGTCACAGCGGTGTCACCATGCAGGACAGGGCTGGCAGTGCCCGGTGTCACTGTGCAGGACAGGGCTGGCAGTGCCCGGTGTCACAGCAGTGTCACCATGCAGGACAGGGCTGGCAGTGCCCGGTGTCACCATGCAAGACAGGGCTGGCAGTGCCCGGTGTCACCGTGCAGGACAGGGCTGGCAGTGCCTGGGCAGGACAGGGCTGGCAGTGCCCGGTGTCACTGTGCAGGACAGGGGCTGGCAGTGCCCGGTGTCACAGCGGTGTCACCGTGCAGGACAGGGCTGGCACTGCCCGGTGTCACTGTGCAGGACAGGGGCTGGCAGTGCCCGGTGTCACAGCGGTGTCACCGTGCAGGACAGGGCTGGCACTGCCCGGTGTCACAGCAGTGTCACCGTGCAGGACAGGGCTGGCAGTGCCCGGGGCCGTCCCTGCAGACAGGGAATGTGGGGTGGCAGCCAAGAGCTGCCGTCCCCGCCAGTGTTTGTGATGCTTTTCTGTTTCTCTGGTGGAGCTCGAAGCGGCAGCTCCAGTGTTTGTGGGAGAGGCTGATGGGAACAGGCTCCCAGCCGGTTTTTTTTGCTCCTTCCCCACAAAGCAACAAAGGCCGAGTTATCCCGGGAATCACAACAGACGCTGGCTCATTAAAACAACAGCGTCTGTGGCAAGGCCAGAGACACAGAGTCTGCACTTCCCAGGCAGGGACAGGCTCCTGGGAACACCTGGGCTCTGCAGAACGCGGAATCCCAGCTGTCTGCACAGATCCAATCCTGAATTCTGTGGTGTTTCTCCAGCCCCAAGCAGTGTCAGAGCAAGGCAGGGCACAGTGCTGCTCACCCAGAGCCAGCTGTGACCCTTCCAAAGCAGAATCCTTCTCCTTCTGCCACTCCTGGGCAGCTGCAGGCTTTGCTGTGTGTTGTTATCGGGCACAAAAGAACACGAGCACACACCACTGCTCTCAAAGTGAAGAAAAGGGAGTTTTATTTCTGACTCTAACATTTATAGTTCCCTAAATTGACAGTGGATTGGAGGGTGACAGTGCCACCTCTCCAATGACACTGGGCAAACCAGCAGGCTCAGGGGGCACAGTGAGGGCACTGAGTGCAGAGCAGGTGCCCCCAGTGCCCGACCTCCTGCCCTGACCCCTGAGGTAAAACATGCATTTTTCACAATGGTAAACCAGATGTGGACTGGAATAAACTTAATAAACTGGAATAAACGGGCAGCTGGGGGCTTGGCTGAGTCCAGGGGCTCACCCTGGGCAGGGACAGAGCCGAGCTGGAGCCGCAGGGCCGGCTCAGCCCGGGGACGCTCCCCGTCCCGCCGGGGCTCCGGTAGATGGCACACGGGGCCAGCTCCGAAACCCGACACCGGGGACACTCCCTGAGAGCCGGGCCCGAGCAGGAACCAGGAAATACGAGCTCAGCCTGCCCGGGGAGCGCTCGGGCTCGGCGGGGAACCGGGGAGCGCCATGGGCAACCTGTGCGGCTGCGGCCGGCGCTGGTGAGTGCGGGGCGGGCACCGGGCACCGGGAATCGGGAACGGGAACCGGGAATCGGGAACGGGAACCGGGCACCGGGAATCGGGAACGGGAACCGGGCATTGGGAACGGGAACCGGGCACCGGGAATCGGGAACGGGAAACGGGAATCGGGAATCGGGAACGGGAACCGGGCACCGGGAATCGGGAACGGGAACCGGGAATCGGGAACCGGGCACCGGGCACAGGGAACCGGCACCAGGCACCGGGAATCGGGAACGGGAACCGGGCATTGGGAACGGGAACCGGGCACCGGGAATCGGGAACGGGAACCGGGCACCGGCACCGGGAACCGGGCAACGAACAACGGGCACTGGCATCGGGCACAGGGAACCGGGCACAGGGGACCGGGAACCGGGCACCGTGGGCACTGGCATCGGGCACAGGGAACTGGGCACCGGCAGGATTCGGGAGATTTGCACCCTTGTGCTGGGCTGGTCAGGGCTCTGTGCCCCTGTGCTGGGGTGCCCAGGGCTCTGAGCCCCTGTGCTGGGGTGCCCAGGGCTCTGTGCCCCTGTGCTGGGGTGCCCAGGGCTCTGTGCCCCTGTGCTGGGGTGCCCAGGGCTGGGCAGGGCTCTGTGCCCCTGTGCTGGGGTGCCCAGGGCTCTGTGCCCCTGTGCTGGGGTGCCCAGGGCTGGGCAGGGCTCTGTGCCCCTGTGCTGGGGTGCCCAGGGCTGGGCAGGGCTCTGAGCCCCTGTGCTGGGGTGCCCAGGGTTCTGTGCCCCTGTGCTGGGGTGCCCAGGGTTCTGTGCCCCTGTGCTGGGGTGCCCAGGGCTGGGCAGGGCTCTGTGCCCCTGTGCTGGGGTGCCCAGGGTTCTGTGCCCCTGTGCTGGGGTGCCCAGGGCTCTGAGCCCCTGTGCTGGGGTGCCCAGGGCTGGGCAGGGCTCTGTGCCCCTGTGCTGGGCTGCCCAGGGCTCTTTGGGCTGCCCAGGGCTCCCAGCCCTGCACCTGCCCTGCACGGACAGGTGGGCACGGCAGCAGGGCTGTGCAGGTGCCCGGGCACAGGGACAAGGGCACCAGGGGGTTTTTGTCACATCTCAGCCCAGACGGGAGCGGCAGCTCAGGGCTGGGAAGGAGCTGGGAAATCCCAAATCGCTCTCGTCAAATCGCTCTCCTCAACCAGAGCCCCCACAAGGTGTCCCCTTTGAGGGGTCCCTGGGACAAAGGGGGGTTCAGCCACCCCGTCCTGCCCTCACCCATCCCAGCCCCTCTCCCTGCCCGCGTCTGTCTGGGGTTTATTTCACAGAATCCCAGAATGATGAGGTTGGAAGAGACCTCCAAGATCATCGAGCCCAACCTGTGCCCTCACACCTGACCCAGCGCCATGCCCATTCTGTTTTTAAACACATCCAGAGATGGTGATTCCAGCACCTCCCTGGGAAGAGCATTCCAGTGCTTTGTGTTTCTGCTCGGGAAATCCTGGGCACGTTTCTGAGGTGCTGTGGCTCTCTCTCACTGGGAGGGTGGCACTTTAATCCCCCCCGGCTCCTGCTGTGCCCTGCACCTCCTGCTCTCAGAGAAAGGACAGCACTCCCTGCCAAGTGGGAATAATTTCAGCTCTGCCGGGGGAAGAGCCATGAATTTCAGACAAAAGTGCAAGAAATTAATCCAGTTTTTAACAATTCCAAGAGGCACAGCATCACCTAGTGGAGGAAGGCTCGGGAGCTGAGGACAGCGAGGTTCTTCCAAGCCCTGAGCCTTGAGGAGTTTGGGATTTCAGAACAGGAGTTGAAGGTGGGAGGTGGAAAGGTGGTAACCCACCAAAATTCCCATTTTTCATTTCACATGAGGCACCCGGGGCATCAGCAGGCAAGGGCTCCATTAGGGCATGCCTGGGGCACACTCTGAGGTCTGGAAAGAAAATTGATCACAGCAAATCGATTCTGTCTGGGGAGTCATTGATGAAGGAATTGTGCCCTCGGGTCTGGACTCCTCTGCCCCATGCAGGGCAGACCCAGGCTCTGACCTTTAAAGTGGCACTAAAGTGGCACAGACAGGGCAAGCTGCCCAAATCCAGGCCCCAGGATTGTGAGGGGCAGGGATCAGCCTGGCCTTGGCACAGGGAGAGGGGAGGCAGCAGGGCCTGGGTGCTGCCCTGGAGAATCCTCTCAGGCTGGGAGTTCCAGCGGCCTGGCCCGCCTGGGAGGGGAGGGGAGAGGTTTCCCTGCTCCCATTTCCCCTGCCACACGTGTCCCCATTCCTGGGGAGATGCCTGGCTGTGATTGTCCTGCAGACAGGAATAGCTGCAGCCCACACACTGCCTGCAGTGCTCCCTGCACTGAGGGAACAGCCTGGAATGCCAGCCCAGCCCCTGCCTGCCCCACAGAGGGCAGGGACGCTGCTGCTCTGCTGAAATCCTCCTTGTCTGGGTGCTGGCAGGAAGAAAAGTGCCCCAAAAGGTGCTGGTTTGGTGAAATCCTCACACCTGGGTGCTGACAGGAAGGGAAGTGTCCCAAAAGGTGCTGGTTTGGTGAAATCCTCACACCTGGGTGCTGACAGGAAGGGAAGTGTCCCAAAAGGTGCTGGTTTGGTGAAATCCTCCCACCTGAGTGCTGGCAGCAAGGGAAGTGCTCTGCCACACAAGCTGGGCAAGGAGGGGACACTGCAGGCAGGGGAGGAGGAGGAGGAGGCTGGGAGAGCCCCACAAAGGGGCTGCTGTGAGTCAAAGCCCAAATTCCTGGGGAGAACCCCCCGAATTTTGCCTGTGAAGGGCTGGAGGTGCCCTTGTGGCAGCGCTGGAGCCTCGGCCACCCTGCCCTGCCCAAAGCTGCCCGTGCCTGCCCAGTCCTGGTTAATCATTCCTGGCCATTCCAGACTCCCTGCCTGCATTCCCAGGGAGTTTTGTTTTCCCTCTGCAGTGCCAGGGCATGGCTGCACAGCCTGTGCTGCCCAGGGGCACACACAGCATTCCTTCCCCGGAGCCCCATCCAGCCCCTCAGCTCCCTGTGTGTGCAGGAGGGGCCACACCAGGGCTGGCACCTACTCCCCAGCCCTCTGAGCTGCCATTTCCTTTGTCCACCTGTCCCAGAGGGGGACAGGGGCTGCCAGAGCAGCTGACCCCAAAAGGAGGGGCTGGTGCCCCCAAAAGGAGGGGATGGTAATCCCAAATGGAGGGGATGGTGACCCCTGTGGTGGTGTTTGAGGGTCCCAGGATGAGGGAAGAGATGAGAATCTTGACTCCATGTTTCAGAAGGCTGATTTATTATTTTATGATATATATTATATTAAAAGAAAATGATATATTAAAACTATACTAAAAGAATAGAAGAAAGGATTTCATCAGAAGGCTGGCAAGGAATAGAAAGGAATGGAATGATAATAAAATCTTGTGACTGACCAGAGAGTCTGAGCCAGCTGGGCTGTGATTGGCCATTAGTTAGAAACAACCACATGAGCCCAATCCCAGATGCACCTGTTGCATTCCACAGCAGCAGATAACCATTGGTTACAATTTGTTCCTGAGGCCTCTCAGCTCCTCAGGAAAAAAGATCCCAGCAAAAGGATTTTTCATAAAATGTGTCTGTGACAGCCCCCAAAAGGAGAGGTTGGTGGCCCCAAAAGGGAGGGGTTGGTGGCCCCAAAAGGAGGGGTTGGTGCCAGCTGGGATGGTGCCCTGCAGCCCGTGCCTCGGAGCTGAGATCAGGAATGGAGGAAAATGGAGAAATGCAAAGCTCCAGGGAGAGGAGCTCCCATTCCTGGGGATGCTGCTGGGGCAGGAGGGGCAGGAGGGAGAGCTGGGGTGGCTGGGGGGGTGTGGGTGTGCCCCAGCAGGAGGAAACACATCCCATCCCCTTTGGACACCTTCCCTTTGGGTCACTGGGGCTCCTGGCCGGCTCTCCTGGGGTCTGTGCCACTCCCTGGTACCCAGGTGGGGTCTGGGCTGCTTTGGGGGGCAGAGGTTTGGGATGTGCAGGGCTGTGTCTCTCTGATGTGTCTCTCTGATTTCAGGAAGTGTCCTTCACCTTTCAAAAGGAAGAAAGCAAAGCAAGGTAAGGATGTGTGACAATGTTTGGAGTGACAGAGCCCCTGAGAGGGGACATCCCCTTCTGCACTTAACCTTCCTCAGGAGGAGTTTGAGGCAGAATTTCCTTAAATCCTGAAGCAAGGAGGGTGATGGGGAGGGAAGGGACTTCAGCAGTGCCTTTAGAACAACCAAGTCAGCCTGGCCTTGGCACAGGGAGAGGGGAGGCAGCAGGGCCTGGGTGCTGCCATGGAGAATCCTCTCAGGCTGGGAGTTCCAGCAGCTTTGGAGAGCTCTCCAGCAGGGCAGAGGCTGCAAACATCTGTCTGACAGCACTGCCAGAATCAAGGGCATTCCTCAAGCTGTGTCCTGTGGCCTTTGGACCCTGCTGGGCAGAACATGTTTGCCAGGCAGCAGAGGAAATGACAAAGTTAAAAGTGGCTCTGACTCCTCTGAGGGCCTGACAAGGAGCTCTCTGTGCTGGGGCTGGGGCTTCTGCCAAGAACTCTGTGGTCCACAGTGTGCTGCCATCCTGGGAAGCCTCATTTTCCCCAAAGAAACAAGCCCAGGCTTTCTTCTTGGGCAGCATCGGGGCTGAGGGAGTCGGATGAGGTGGAAATGTGATTTGTGCCCAGGGGAGAGCCCACCCAGCACTGCTGCACCCCAAGGTGGAACAACAAGGTGGAACACCCTTAACCTGGTGTTTCTTTTGCAGGAGCTAAGGTGAGGCAGGAGGGGCAGCAGCCTGGCAGCAAGGTAAACAACTTTCCAGAGGGTTTTCCTGAGTGTGGGTTGGGGAGACAGAGCTGCCCTGGGCTGGGGGGACACAGGGCAGAACCCAGAGCCAAGAATCCTCTCCTGCTGTGCAGCCTCTAACCTGGGCACACTGCCCATGGCTTCTCCCACATTTTTTGCCCCTTGTCTGTAGGAATGTGCCCCCTGTTGATTATTCTTTGTCTGCTTAAAAAGACAAAAAGCCCAGAAGTTTCTCTCCCAAATTAAGTAGAAAGACACCTCACAGGACCTTTGGGAGTTCACCCCAAACCTGGGGCTGAGGACAGAGGCCAAGAGGTCCAAATTGTACCCAATTTGGTACAGAAACACCTCACAGGAGCTTTGGGATTTCACCTCACACCTGGGGCTACCCAATTAGAGACCAAGAGGTCCAGCCTAGGTAATTCACTAGAAAAGGAAGAGAACAAAGGAAATAATCCCTTTAGTGAGGTGTTTTAGCAGGAGCAGGAACCTCTCATCCTTGGCTTTGTTTTTCTCTGTAAGAGCTTTGTTATTTTGCCTTTTATTAAACCTTTTTCTGTTTCCAACACCGCCTCAGAAGCCATCCTGCTGATTTGATGCTGTTTGGGGTAGCTGAGTTATCTCAGGTGTGATGGATTTCTCCTATTCATTTCAAAGGAGAAATCTCTTTTCCTTATGAAGGAGGTGTTCTAGTTTAAAAAAGAAGTTAAGTTTTTGTTGAGTTTTTTGGACAGAATTTTTTTCTACAGTCTGGGACTCTTGCTTTCAGCTTAAACCGAAGTTCAAGTCCATAACAGGTTGTAGCTCAGGTAAAATGCCATGCAAACATGAAACCCAATATGAATCAACCATATCTAGTTATCAATTTAAACCAGAAGATATTGACTACTGAAAGTTGAAAGCAAGATTGTTTTTAACTAAATACATTTTTGGACAGAATTTTTTTCTGGCATTGCACCAGCATCAAACCACGACAGGAGTTAAGCCAATTTTTTTTTTTAAATATTTGTTATGCTGAAATTATTCTTTGTAAGAGTCTCTCAGACCAATTCTGGGAAAACTCACCTATTTTATCCTTTTCTGCCCAGGCTGTCACATCAGCAGTCCCCACGTATGAGGATGTCCCAGATGTGCCAGTGTATGCCACGGTGAGCAGAAGGGGCGTCCAGCAGGAGGAGAGCATCCACTACGCCGACATCCAGGTGCTGTGCAGGTCCCAGCAGCGCTCAGCTGCCGAGGTGAGGAGCCTGCAGCAGCACCAGGCCACCGAGTACGCCACCCTCAACTTCCCCAGGGCCAGGCTCAAGTACGACAGCAAAAACGGGACCTTGGTCTGAGAGACACCGTGGCCTCATCCTCATCCTCCTCCAGCAGGGAAAGGAGCTCACCCCATGGACTCCTCCTCCATCAAGAAAAGGAGCTCACCCCATGGCCTTGTCCTGCTCCTTCAGCAGGGAAAGGAGCTCACCCCATGGTCTCATCCTCTTCCTTCAGCAGGGAAAGGAGCTCACCCCATGGACTCCTCCTTCAGCAGGGAAAGGAGCTCACCCCATGGACTCCTCCTTCAGCAGGGAAAGGAGCTCACCCCATGGTCTCATCCTCTTCCTTTAGCAGGAAAAGGAGCTCACCCCATGGCCTCATCGTACAGCAGGGAAGGGAGCTCACCCCATGGCCTCGTCCTGCTCCTCCTGAATTCAGGAATTCAGCACTAGAGGGAGGTTTTGGTGCTGCCTTTGGGGATTGAGGAACTCAGGCCTAAAGGGAGGTTTTGGTACTGCCTTTAGGAATTCAGCACTAAAGGGAGGTTCTGGTGCTGCCCTTGGGAATTCAGGAGTTCAGCACTAAAAGCACTAAAGGGAGGTTTTGGTGCTGCCTTTGGGAATTGAGGAATTCAGCACTGAAGGGAGGTTCTGGTGCTGCCTTTGAGGATTCAGCACTAAAGGGAGGTTTTGGGGCAGGGTTTTGTGTCAGTGTTAAAGCTCTGAGCCTGCAGAGTGACTCGTGGATGGTGAAGAGAGGAGAGGAGGCCTTCAGCAGGATCTGCTGCTCCCGGAGGTGCAGCCAGGCCTTGGGTGCATCCCCTTGCCCCAAAATCAGTGTGGTACAGCCATGCATGGTACCTGGCAGCCAGAAATGCAGAATTAGGAGGGTACAGAAGGATTTCTGTCGCTGCTGGGCTGCTCAGAGCTGCATCCTCTGTGCAAACAAGTGAGGAGTGCGCTCCTGGCTCTGACTGGAACTGAAATGAGAGAAAATTGGCAGTTTAGCTGCAGATCACTGCCTATTTTTAGGGCAGATCTCCGAGTCCAGCAGCTGCCTGGGGAACTGGGAATGAACCTTGGGCAGCTTCAGAGAAGACTTTGGACTTTGCCTCCACTTTTCCCTCATTTTGTGCTGTCAGCCCTGGTTGTAAATCCCAGTGACACAGAGCACTCACCTCGTGGGGCTGTCAGCTCCACCTCTGTTTGTGGGTTTGAAATAGTGTCAATAATTCAGTGTACCAATGGTCCAAACTGGGCAGCACTGGCACCAGGGCTCCCCAAACCCCATCTGCAGGCACTGAAGCAAGGCCTGGCACATTCTGCTCCTCAGTCAGGGCCTGCAGAGCAGGTTCTGGGCCAGCCCCTGTCACTGGCAGTGTTTAGAGATGGTTCCTTTTATAAACACACAGAACTTTGTAGAGATGGTTCCTTTTATAAACACACACCACTTTGCATTTTACAACTCAGCTGGGTGGGAAAAGCACAGAGGAGTTCCTGCTCGTGGTGGAAAATAAAGCTGCTCCAGGCTGGGTTTGCCAAGGTGGGAGTGTTTGAGGACCAATCTTCCCATTTTTTCTACATGGTTTAATGAGTGCCTGAGCCCCTGGAATGGTTCTTTACCTCCCATTCCCCGAGCAGCTGCGGCTTCCACACCACCCTTGGCATGTTCCTGGAAGTGCAGCTCATCCTGGAGACAACTCCATGCTCATCCTGGAGACAATTCCATGCTCATCCTGGAGACAATTCCATGCTCATCCTGGAGACAATTCCGTGCTCATCCTGGAGACAATTCTGTGCTCATCCTTGTCATTATAGGACACGAAACAACACGAGCACAAACCGCTGCTCTCTAGGTGAAGAAAAGGGCAGTTTATTTTCTGACTCCAACATTTATAGATTTCCAAGAGTGACAGTGGATTGGAGGGTGACAGTGCCACCTCTCCAATGACACTGCACAAACCAACAGCCCATCCAATTTCTCTTCTTCAATAAAAGAATGCAAAACAATGAGTTATTTACAGAAAGTGTGTGAGAAAGTTTGCTACAAGAATGTAAACATCAGAAAGCTTAGAAAATCTTAAAAAATCAAAGTGACACATCCTAGAGTCAATTCCATGCTCATCCTACAAACAATTCCACACTCCCATTCCGGTGACTTTCCCCAGGTTTTCCGAGATTTTCCTGAAGGATCGGTTTTGCACTGAACATTAAAATCGGCACTGCCCGCGGCTGCCGTGTGTGCCAAACGAGTGCTGCTGTGCCATTAAAGATGCAACATTCAGTTTGAAGTGAGAATTCCGCTCTTTGGGCGAGGCTTTGCGGGGCTGGGGGGACACACAGGGTCCCGCTGCCGGGGGGGGCGGTGCGGGGCTGGGCAGGGGCACCCCTGAGCTGGCTCCGATCCCATCCCCATCCCCATCCCGCCCCCGTTCCCGTGGCAACCGGAGACGCGCCGGGAGCAGGTAGGGCCGGGAGTGCGGGTCCTGGGACCACCGCATCCCGCGGCACCGCATCGCACCGCATCCCACCGCATCCCACGGCACCGCATCCCATGGCAACGCATCCCACCCCACCCCTGCCCCGCTCTCTCTTCCCATTTCTCCCCGTGCCACCCCATCCCCAGCATCTCCTCAATTATACTAGCAAGATGTTTACAGTCATTTGGTGTAAGTGTGTGTCCTTCCAGGGTACTTTTCAGCAGTTGCTTAAAATATGGGGAGCAGATGCCACCGTCCCTTATTGCTTTTCGCAAATCTTTTATCTCATTAGGTGGGATAGCCACCCGTGTTCTAGGACCACCGGCTCGCTGGCTGAATAGCACAGGCACAGCTAAAGGATTTAGACTTTCTTCTTTGTAAATCTGGTGTCTGACTTCATGCCAGTTGAAAATTATCAAAAGATTTTTGTGAGTTTTCTAATTTTGGGATTAATGCTGGCCGTGTACGGACCCGGGGGCGGCGGGGGCGGCGTGCCGGGGCGCAGGGATGGCGGCGGGGGCGGCGTGCCGGGGCGCAGGGATGGCGGCGGGGGCGGCGTGCCGGGGCGCAGGGATGGCGGCGGGGGCGGCGTGCCCCGGCGCAGGGATGGCGGCGGGGGCGGCGTGCCGGGGCGCAGGGATGGCGGCGGGGGCGGCGTGCCGGGGCGCAGGGATGGCGGCGGGGGCGGCGTGCCCCGGCGCAGGGATGGCGGCGGGGGCCGGACAGCGGCTCGGAACCGGGACCAGGCTGAACCAAAGCTGCGGCGGGGGGGCCGTGGAGATGGAACTGCGCATGCGCGCGGCTGATCCCGAAAGCAGCGCTGTGCTTGGATGAGGGCGCGGGGGTTGTAGCAATTGCGCATGCGTGGGCAGCCATGGTGGGGGGGGGGGGGGGGGGTGCGGAGGCGGCGGAGCTGCGGGAACGGGGCACGGGGCTGCGGCTGCGGCCGGGAACCACGAGATGTCCGTGGCTGCAGGAGGCGGCGGAGCCGCGCCATCCAGCAGCTCGGAAGCGGGAGGCTGCGGCGGGGCACGGCACGGCTCGGGCCGGCGCCGCGGTGCCGAGCGGCGGCAGCAGGAGCGGGAAGGCGGCCACGGGCGGCGGCGGGGCGGCCTCGTCAGCGGGAGATGATCCCGGGGTGGCGGGAGGCGGCGGGAGGCTGCCGCGGGGGCCCCGTGCCGAGCGGTGCGCTGGGCGGGCGGCTGGAGCGCGGCGTGCGGCCGCTGGGAGCCGGGCTGGCTGCCGGCCCGGCGGGCAGGAGCGGCGCCGGCACGGGGCGGCCGGGCGGGCCGGGGCGCCCCGGTCCCAGCGCCGGCGGTGCCGTGCCGGGACCGGGGGATTGCGCCGGAACGCCGGCAGGGACGGGATTAAACACGGGCGTGTGCGCTGCCGCGGGGCCCGTGGGCAGCTCGGGGTGCGCTGCGTGTGCTTGAACGGCGGCGGCGGGGGGGGGCGGAACAGGGCTGCCCGCGGCAGCGCGCACAGGGGGCGCTGGGGACGCAGCGCGGCCGCGCCAGGCGAGCTCGGCACCGCAGATCCCGGAGCCGCGGGGAACGGCAAAGACGCAGCAGCAGCGACGGGACTTGGGCCAGCACCGGCCCCGCTGGGTCGGCAAAGGGGGCGGGGGGGGCGGCAGGAGCGGCCGCACTCGCGGGTAGCGGGGGGAAAGCGGCGGGATCGGGGGGGGGGGCCGCGGTGGTGCCGGTGGGCGGGCTCGGAGAGGCGGAATTGAGGGGCGGGGCCGCGAGGATGGCGAAACCGCGGGGGGCGGGGCCGCGGTAGCCGGGAAAGCGGGGACCAACGGGATGGCAAAGGCGGGGCCGGTGGGAGGGGCGGGGGGCGGGGCCGCGAGGGCGGGGGGCGGGGCGAGCAGGGCGGCGGGCACCCATTAAAGTGCTTTAAACACCTGTGTCCTGAACGGCACTCCCTTTTACGACAGTCATTTACAGCAATTTTACGACAGTCGCGCTTTACGGCACCTTTTTGCGACAGTCGCGGCTCAAGACAGTTTTGCTTTACGGCACCTTTTACGACAGTCGCGCTTTACGGCACCTTTTGCGACAGTTGCGGCTCAAGACAGTTTTGCTTTACGGCACCTTTTACGACAGTCCTGCTTTACGGCACCTTTTACGACAGTCGCGCTTTACGACAGTCGCGCTTTACGGCACCTTTTACGACAGTTCTGCTTTACGGCACCTTTTGCGACAGTCGCGCTTTACGGCACCTTTTACGACAGTTCTGCTTTACGGCAGTCGCGCTTTACGGCACCTTTTGCGACAGTCGCGCTTTACGGCAACTTTTGCGACAGTCGCGCTTTACGGCAACTTTTGCGACAGTTTTGCTTTACGGCACCTTTTACGACAGTCCTGCTTTACGGCACCTTTTACGACAGTCGCGCTTTACGACAGTCGCGCTTTACGGCACCTTTTACGACAGTTCTGCTTTACGGCACCTTTTGCGACAGTCGCGCTTTACGGCACCTTTTACGACAGTTCTGCTTTACGGCAGTCGCGCTTTACGGCACCTTTTGCGACAGTCGCGCTTTACGGCAACTTTTGCGACAGTCGCGCTTTACGGCAACTTTTGCGACAGTTCTGCTTTACGGCACCTTTTACGACAGTCGCGCTTTACGGCACCTTTTACGACAGTCGCGCTTTACGGCACCTTTTACGACAGTCGCGCTTTACGGCAGTCGCGCTTTACGGCACCTTTTGCGACAGTCGCGCTTTACGGCACCTTTTACGACAGTCGCGCTTTACGGCACCTTTTGCGACAGTTCTGCTTTACGGCACCTTTTGCGACAGCCGCGCTTTACGGCACCTTTTGCGACAGTCGCGCTTTACGGCACCTTTTACGACAGTCGCGCTTTACGGCAGTCGCGCTTTACGGCACCTTTTGCGACAGTCGCGCTTTACGGCAACTTTTGCGACAGTTCTGCTTTACGGCACCTTTTGCGACAGTCGCGCTTTACGGCACCTTTTACGACAGTCGCGCTTTACGGCACCTTTTACGACAGTCGCGCTTTACGGCAGTCGCGCTTTACGGCACCTTTTGCGACAGTCGCGCTTTACGGCAGTCGCGCTTTACGGCACCTTTTGCGACAGTCGCGCTTTACGGCAACTTTTGCGACAGTTCTGCTTTACGGCACCTTTTGCGACAGTCGCGCTTTACGGCACCTTTTGCGACAGTTCTGCTTTACGGCACCTTTTGCGACAGTCGCGCTTTACGGCAACTTTTGCGACAGTTCTGCTTTACGGCACCTTTTGCGACAGTCGCGCTTTACGGCACCTTTTACGACAGTCGCGCTTTACGGCACCTTTTACGACAGTCGCGCTTTACGGCAGTCGCGCTTTACGGCACCTTTTACGACAGTCGCGCTTTACGGCACCTTTTACGACAGTCGCGCTTTACGGCAGTCGCGCTTTACGGCACCTTTTGCGACAGTCGCGCTTTACGGCACCTTTTGCGACAGTCGCGCTTTACGACACCTTTTGCGACAGTCCTGCTTTACGGCACCTTTTACGACAGTTGTGCTTTACGGCACCTTTTACGACAGTCGCGCTTTACGGCACCTTTTACGACAGTCGCGCTTTACGGCACCTTTTGCGACAGTCGCGCTTTACGGCACCTTTTGCGACAGTCGCGCTTTACGGCACCTTTTACGACAGTCCTGCTTTACGGCACTACCCTCTATGGAACTTTTACAGTACTTTACAGCATTTTACGGCTTTTATTTTGTTTTTCATTTCTTTTTAATCAATATTATTTTTTTAATTTTATTTTTTTATTTAATTTTATTTTTAATTTTTCCTATTTTTAAAGCTTTTTATTTTATTTTTTAATTTTATTTTTGTTTTAAATTTTTCTATTTTTAAAGCTTTTTTTTTTTTTAGTTTTTTTTTTTTTTTACGGCGCCTTTTACAACAGTCACGCTTTACAGCACTACCCTTTATGGAACTTTTACAGTACTTTACAGCATTTTACGGCTTTTATTTTCTTTTTCATTTATTTTTAATTAATTTTATTTTTTACATTTTTTTAATTTTATTTTTAATTTTTCCTATTTTTAAAGCTTTTTATTTTATTTTTTAATTTCATTTTTGTTTTAAATTTTTCTATTTTTAAAGCTTTTTATTCTTTTAATTTCTTTTTTTTTTTTTTTACGGCACCTTTTATGACAGTCGTGCTTTACAGCACTACCCTTTATGGAACTTTTACAGTACTTTACAGCATTTTATGGCTTTTTTTTTTGTTTTTCATTTCTTTTTAATTAATTTTATTTTTTTAATTTTATTTTTTTATTTAATTTTATTTTTAATTTTTCCTATTTTTAAAGCTTTTTGTTTTATTTTTTAATTTTATTTTTATTTTAAATTTTTCTATTTTTAATGCTTTTTATTTTTTAAATTTCTTTCTTTTACGGCGCCTTTTACGACAGTCACGCTTTACAGCACTACCCTTTATGGAACTTTTACAGTACTTTACAGCATTTTACGGCTTTTATTTTCTTTTTCATTTATTTTTAATTAATTTTATTTTTTACATTTTTTTAATTTTATTTTTAATTTTTCCTATTTTTAAAGCTTTTTATTTTATTTTTTAATTTTATTTTTATTTTAAATTTTTCTATTTTTAAAGCTTTTTATTCTTTTAATTTCTTTTTTTTACGGTGCCTTTTACGACAGTCACGCTTTACAGCACTACCCTTTATGGAACTTTTACAGTACTTTACAGCATTTTACGGCTTTTATTTTCTTTTTCATTTAGTTTTAATTAATTTTTTTTAAATTTTTTTAAATTTTTATTTTTAATTTTTCCTATTTTTTAAGCTTTTTATTTTATTTTTTAATTTCATTTTTATTTTAAATTTTTCTATTTTTAAAGCTTTTTATTCTTTTAATTTCTTTTTTTTTTTTTTTACGGCACCTTTTATGACAGTCGTGCTTTACAGCACTACCCTTTATGGAACTTTTACAGTACTTTACAGCATTTTACAGCTTTTATTTTGTTTTTCATTTCTTTTTAATTAATTTTATTTTTTTAATTTTATTTTTTAATTTAATTTTTATTTTTAATTTTTCCTATTTTTAAAGCTTTTCATTTTATATTTAATTTATTTTTGTTTTAAATTTTTCTATTTTTAAAGCTTTTTTTTTTTTTTAGGCAGCTTTTGCAACAGTCGCGCTTTATGGCACTTTACCGCACTTCACTTTACAGCACTTTACTGGTTTTATTTTGTTTTTCATTTATTTTTAATTTATTTTTTAAATTTAAAATAAAAATTAAATAAAAATACCTTAAAAATAAAAAGCTTTAAAATAGAAAAATAATTGTGTTTGATGCTGCCCAGACCAGCTCAAGCCGGTGATTGTGGTGGTGTTTGAGGGTCCACAGGACAAGGGAAGAGATGAGAATCTTGACGCCCTCTTTCAGCAGGCTGATTTATTATTTTATGATCTCTATTATATTAATAGAAATTTAGATATTAGAACTATACTAAAAGAGCAAGGAGACATCAGAAAGCTGGAAAGGAATGAATAATAAAAACCTGGGACTGATCACAGCCCCGACACAGCTGGACTATGATTGGTCATCGAGTAGAAACTGCACAGGAGACCAATCCAAGATGCCCCTGTTGCTAAACCATCTCCAGCCCACACTCCTCAGCCAGCAGATCGTTATTGGTTCCATTTCTGTTCTGAGGCTTCTCAGGTGAAAAATCCCAGCGAAAGGATTTTCATCAAACACGTCAGTGCCAGGTGATGGCAGCTGGCCACTGCGGGCCACAGACCCCCAAACACCTACGCCAGCCCTTTTCCTTTTGCCCCCCAGCCCTCAGGCTCTGTCTGTCGCCCTCAAGCCCCCCCTATGCCCCTCAAACCCCCTCTCAGCTGCCCCTCAGCTCCTGTCTGTCACCCTTACTCCCTCTCCTTTGCTCCTCAGCCCCCAGCTTCTCGGTGTCACCCTCCAGCTGCCCCTGCCGCCCTCAGCATCTCTGTGTGTCACCCACTGTGCCCTCTCCCTGCTCCTCCCTCAGCTCCCAGCCTCTGCCACCCTCAAGCCCCCACAGTGCCCCTCGAGCTGCCCCCAGCCTGTCATGCTGGAAAGGACCCTAAAAAAACCCTATCAAATCTCTTTTTTGTCCTTCATTCTCTGTCCCGCCCTTCTCCCTGTCCATCTCTTCTCTGTCCTTCTCTCTGTCCTGCCCTGCTCTGTCCTGTGCTTCTCTCTGTCCTGCCCTTCTGTCTGTCCTGCATTCTGTCCTGCCCTGCTCTGTCCTGCTCATCTCTGTCCAGCTCTTCTGTCTGTCCTGCCTTTCTCTCTGTCCAGCCCTCCTCTATCCTGCCCTTTTCCCTGTCCTGCATTCTCTGTCCTGCATTCTCTGTCCTGCATTCTGTCCAGCCCCTCTCTCTGTCCTTCTCTCTGTCCTGCCCTGCTCTGTCCTCCATTCTCTGTCCTGCCCTGCTCTGTCCTGCTCATCTCTGTCCAGCTCTTCTGTCTGTCCTGCCTTTCTCTCTGTCCTGCCCTGCTCTGTCCTGCCCTTTTCCCTGTCCTGCATTCTCTGTCCTGCATTCTGTCCTGCCCCTCTCTCTGTCCAGGCCCTCTCTCTGTCCTTCTCTCTGTCCTGCCCTCTCTGCAGCCTTGCAGGGGTGTTCTGGGGATGCTGCCTGGCCTCCTGTGCTGCTGGGGGAGGCTCTGTTCCAAGGGAGCTCTCCAGGGCTCTCTGGAGCTGCTCTTTGGCACAGGGCCCCTTTCTGACCCCACCTCCTTTCACCAGGAGCTGGCCCCTTTCAGCTGCCAGCCAGCCTCTCCTGCCAGCCTCGTCACTTTAGCTGGAACAATTTCCTTTGAACTCGGCTTGAGTGAGCATCTCCATGGCAATGGGATCGGGGCTTTGTGTCCCTGCACCCTGCCCTGCACCCTGAGCACGGGGAGGTGGGCAGGGGTGGACAGGGATGGGACGGATGGGCAGGGGTGGACAGGGATGGGACGGATGGGCAGGGATGGACAGGGATGGGATGGATGGGCAGGGGATCAAGGATGGATGGGCAGGGATGGGCAGGGCACCCTGGGCAGCAGCACCAGCCCCTGATGGGCAGAACCAAGGGCAGGAAGGGCTGGTTCTGCTCCTGGAGCTTCCCCAGGGCAGGCAGGATCCTGCAGGGCTGAAGGAGTGGGTGTTGGTGGGGTGAAAGCAAAGCAGATCTTCCTCCACCATGAACAAAACTGAGCTTTGCTGGGACTGGGGTTCTCTGGTGGAGAAAAAATGAGGGAGGAAAGGAAAGGAAAGGAAAGGAAAGGAAAGGAAAGAGGAAAGGAAAGAGGAAAGGAAAGAGGAAAGGAAAAAGGAAAGGAAAAAGGAAAGGAAAAAGAAAGGAAAGGAAAGGAAAAAGGAAAGGGAAAAGGAAAGGAAAGGAGAAAAAGAAAGGGGAATGCTCCTGCTGTATCTAAACTCAGCTTTTTCCCTCCTTTCCCCTCATCTCTCCCACAGCCTTCCCCATCTCTGCTCCTTCACCTCCAAGAAGGGAATGTGGCCTCCTCCATGGCTTGGGAATGTGCTGCTGCCCAAGGAGGTTCTCCCGTGCTCCCAGGGACCATCTCCCTGTTTGCTGCTCAGATTCTCCTCCTTATTCCTCCTCTAGCTCCCCCAGAAGGAAGATCCCTCTCTTGGGGCTGTTGGGAAACTTGACCTTTCCATTTCTGCTGCCTGTGCATCACCCCCAGCCCCACCACATCAAGAGCCACTTTATTCCCTCCTGTCCCACTCCTGCTCCCAGCCTGGCCCCCGTGGGCCGGGCTCTCTGGCAGGACTGGGCTCTCCCCAACAAAATGTTGATTTTTTTCCTCCTGTGCAGTGAGAATGAGCTTTTGCAGCCAACTCTGTAGGTGGAGAGAAAAAAAATGAAAGAAAAAAAAAAAGAGGTTTATTTTCTTGGAATGTTGGGTAAATTCCTTGGGAGCTGCCTCAGGGGAATCACAGTTCAGCTGCTTCTTTTTGGAGATGATGTAAACAGTGAAACAGTGCAGGGCTGCTCCTCTTCATCCTTTCCTCTGCTCCTAAACACCCTGGGCAGGCTCTGGGTGCCTGCTGGATGTTTCCTGTGCAGAGAGGTTTTCCTGGGGGTGACACCGAGGTCAGGGCTGTTCCAGCTGTGATCCCCTGAGCCTGCAGGACACAAACCAGCACAACATGGACACGCAGCTCTCACAAGGTAAAAAGAGAATTTTTAATTTCTGACTCCAACGTTTATAGATTTATAGATAACATTTATAGATTTCCAAGAGTGACAGTGGATTGGAGGGTGACAGTGCCACCTCTCCAATGACACTGCACAAACCAACAGCCCATCCAATTTCTCTTCTTCAATAAAAGAATGCAAAACAATGAGTTATTTACAGAAAGTGTGTGAGAAAGTTTACTACAAGAATGTAAACATCAGAAAGCTTAGAAAATCTTAAAAAATCAAAGTGACACATCCTAGAGTCAATTCCATGCTCATCCTACAGACAATTCCACACTCCCATTCCGGTGACTTTCCCCAGGTTTTCCGTGGGCAATTGTGGAAGCCACGTGTTCTGCAATAGAGATTTTCCTGAAGGATCGGTTTTGCACTGAACATTAAAATCGGCACTGCCCGCGGCTGCCGTGTGTGCCAAACGAGTGCTGCTGTGCCATTAAAGATGCAACATTCAGTTTGAAGTGAGAATTCCGCTTTTTGGGCGAGGCTTTGCGGGGCTGGGGGGACACACAGGGTCCCGCTGCCGGGGGGGCGGTGCGGGGCTGGGCAGGGGCACCCCTGAGCTGGCTCCGATCCCATCCCCATCCCCATCCCGATCCCTTATCCCGATCCCGATCCCGGCCCCTCCGTCCCGATCCTGGGGCGGAGCCAGCGCCATCCCGCCCCATCCCGCCCCCGTTCCCGTGGCAACCGGAGACGCGCCGGGAGCAGGTAGGGCCGGGAGTGCGGGTCCTGGGACCACCGCATCCCGCGGCACCGCATCCCAGGGTATCCCACCGCATCCCACCCCACCCCACCCCATCCCACCCCATCCCATCCCACCGCATCCCACCCCATCCCACCCCACCCCCTCCCACCCCATCCCATCCCACCGCATCCCACCCCACCCCACCCCATCCCACCCCATCCCACCCCACCCCATCCCACCCCATCCCATCCCACCGCATCCCACCCCATCCCACCCCACCCCCTCCCACCCCATCCCATCCCACCGCACCCCATCCCACCCCTGCCCCGCTCTCTCTTCCCATTTCTCCCCGTGCCACCCCATCCCCAGCATCTCCTCACCCCCAGCACTGCCCTGCTCCTGATCCTATTCCTGTTCCTATTCCCCACATTCCTGTGTCCCACAGCCCATCCCAGCCCTGCTCCTGGGTATCCCCCATGCTCCAGACCCCATCCCATCCATCCCATCAATCCCATCCCACCCCATCCCAAATCCCTGATGGATTTGCTTTTCCCCTCAGGCTCAGGAGTGCTGGGACCCTCCCCTGGCACTGAGGTGACATCCAGCATGGGGACTCTGATGGCCACGGGGCCCTGTCACCCCCCACAGCCTCCTGCACCCTCTGTGAGTTCCCTGAGCCTATTTGGTGCCCTTTCTGTCCCTTTTGGTGTCATTTCTGTCCCTTTTGGTGCCCCTTCTGTGCCTTTTAGTGCTTCAGGAGGAGTTTGGATCAGTGACACAAGTGCAGCCATGCCTTCAGGCAGCTCCTTGGGTTCTTGCTGCAGTCATGGCCCCACAAACCCCACGGGTGAATTCCTGAGCCAGGAATGGGGTTGGATCATCCTCGTTGGATCATCTCTGGGTAATGAACAAGTCAGCCCCACAGGTCTCAGGAAATTATTTTTGCTACCCGAGAGAGAAAAGTGATGTATGAGACTGGAATTATTGCTGACCTAGGAATTCCTCTTTTGTTTTTATCCCCCCAGCCCCGATTTTAGTGACTGAAAGGGTGCAAGGACAAGGGCTGGGGTCATGCTGGAAGCGGCCAGGAGATGGCAATGCCACCAGCCCGAGTGCCACCACCTGGGCTGGGCACAGAGGTCACTCACCCCAGGGGCAGCTGCTGGGGCACCCTTTGGGTATCACTGCCCTGACTGGGCTGGAGTCACCGGGCAGAGAATTCCCTTGGGAAAATTCAGGGAGAATTCTGAATTTCCTGTTAGTGAGAGGCTCCTTGCGGAAGCAGCACTGAGAGGCAGCTCTTGTGTAAAACTGACAGCAAAACAACCCCTGCCAGCAGCAGCTGGAAACTTCGGAGTGAAACACAAAGGGAGAAGTGGAATTTAATTTTTAAGAGTTATTTTTAGCCCCCACACCCACCCCAGCCCCATTTGTGTCCCCACAATGGGCAGGAGAATGGCTCAGCATGTCCAGCCTGGTTTCTATTCCCTGGCATTCGGGCAGAGATAAGAAACTGTAAGAATGCAACGAGAAACCTCCTGCAGAAGCAAAGCTTTGATGAGAAAACCTCTGAGCTGGGCTGTACCCGAGCCTGGCAGGGAAAAGGGAGAACATTTGGAACATTTTTGCCTTTGCTGGGCTGGTGCTGGGGCAGGAGTGGGCTCTGCAGGAGGGAGATGGGATGAAAGGGAGCCCCTGCATCCCAGATCTTCTTGATCGACCCAAAAAATCTCAAAATCCTTCCTTGTTATATTACAAATCCCCTATAAACGTGTGTTTACCATGTAAAAACCAGGTGGTAAATACATGTAATGCAAGAAATATAAATATATGTAATAAATTATTAGTCAAGAAAAGCATTTTAAAGTCCACACTGGAAGCTCAGAGTGTGTTTTGTTGGTTTTTCCTTCAAAATTAGGTCACTTTTTGTCTCATGGGGGAACCACTTCGTTTTCCCACCAAATTTTATTGGAATTGCACAGGCATAAGCTACTCAATTGCATTAAAAAATGGGGTTAAATATTTATTTAATGGCATTTTGAAGCTCAAAAGTAAACGGGATCAAGGCTCCAAGCCCCCGGCAGCTCCAGCTTACGAGGCTTTGTGCAAAGCCTCGCTGTAATCTGTTGTTTTGCTTAACAGATGTGGCATTAGAACCGATGAAAACATCAAAATCTCCACTACCAGGGAATTATGAAAAGCAGGGAGAGCAAACGTGAATAATTCAAAACGGGAGGAGAGGGAACCGCCTCCTTTTGGGTTGGGAACTGACCTGTTGCTTTTCTTTCTGTATTTCAGCTGTGCCAGGCTAAAATTGTGAAATTGTGCCAGGAAATTGATTTTTCCTGGGGATGCTTCAACACTTAGGCAGGGAAAAAAAAAAAAAAAAAAATTGTTTTTAACCGCGTTTCACACTGAGAAATGCCGGGCAGGACATTTTGGAAGCCGAGGGCAGCAGGGTCAGGGCTGGCAGAGCCCCTGCCCGAGGGGTTTTCACCCTTTCCGCTTCCATTTTCCATTTTTTCCTTCCCCCTGGGCACTTCCTGAAAGGTGACACCGACTTCGAGAGGCAGCTTGGGGACACTCGATGCTCATTTCTGCCATGGGAGCCTTTATTGGTGTACAGAACGAGCTGGGGGTTGTGTTTATTGTTTGAACGATTTCTCTCGTGTTGGGGTTTTTTGGTTTTTTTTTTTTTTTTTTTGCTTGTTTTTGTTTTTTGGGGTGTTTTTTGGTTTTTGTTGTTGTTGTGTTTTTGGGGGTTTTTTTGTTGGATTTTTTGTGGTTTTTTTTGTTGTTGCTTTTTGGTTTTTTTTGGTCTTGTTGTTGTTGTTTTGGGGTTTTTTTGTTGTTGTTTTTTGGGGTTTTTAGGTCTTCTTCTTGTTGTTGGTTTTTTGTTTCAGTTTTTTTTCTTTTTCTGTTTGTTTGTTTGGGGTTTTTTGGAGGTTTTTTTTGTTTGTTTGTTTGTTTTGGTTTGGTTTTGGTTTGGTGGTTTTTTGTATTTTTGTTTTTCATCGAAAAATGCAATGTTCAAACTTCCGAACCTCCCAGCTGTCGTGGCCTGCCTTGCAGCTTCCTGTGGCTGCAGAACGATCTTCTCTCAGTGCTTTGCTCCCCGTGCAAGACATCACCTCCCTCCCTTCCTCTTCCCCTTCCTCCTCCTCCTCCTCCTCCTCCTCCTCCTCCTCCTCCTCCTCCTCCTCTCTCCCCCCGCTCCACGCAGAGCTCCCTGTGTATGGCGCGTTTGAAAAATTCTCATTTCCACAGCTGCTTTGGGGATAGTTTCGTGAGGGTTTTTTTTTTCCCTGCTTTCGGCTGGAAATGGGTTTCAGATGTTTTTTCCCCGCGCCTGCATCTCGTAAAGCCGCGGCGTTGCCGTGACAACCGAGTGACATCTCCGCTCCCTCCTCCCTCCGAGCATGCCCAAAGCGGCTCCGCTCTGCCCGGGCTGCACAGATGGGACCATGAGAGCCCTGCCCCACCAGCTCCCGGCCTTTGTGCTCGGGAGGAAGAGGAGGGAGAGGAGGGAGAGGCGGCCCCGCAGCCCCTGAGCCCCCCGGGACGATGCTCGCCTGCCTGGCCAGGGGCAATCTGCTGGACATCCTGCAGGAGGGATTCACCGAGGTAAAGCCACGTCCCCAGCTCCCCTGGCAGGAGGGCAGAGCGGGTTAGTGCGGAATCGTGCGGCAGAAAGGGGAGAAAACAGCGAGGTTCATCAGCGGGGAGCAGGAGTTGGTGGGGAGTTTGCGGCCGGTTTTACAGGCGGGGTTTGAGCTCTTCTCGCTGCTCTGCTGCCGTCCCGGGGAATAACACAAACCGTGGGGTCCTGGGGAATAACACAAACTGTGGGGTTCCGGGGAATAACACAAACTGTGGGGTCCCGGGGAATAACACAAACCGTGGGGTCCTGGGGAATAACACAAACCGTGGGGTCCCGGTAAATTGTACAAACCGTGGGGTCCTGGGGAATAACACAAACTGTGGGGTTGCAGTGAATAACACAAACCGTGGGGTCCTGCTAAATTGTACAAACTGTGGGGTCCTGGTAAATAATACAAATTGTGGGGTCCCGGGGAATAACACAAACTGGGGGGTTCTGGTAAATTGTACAAACTGTGGGGTCCCGGAAAATAATACAAACTATGGGGTCCTGGTAAATAATACAAACTATGGGGTTGCAGTGAATAACACAAACTGTGGGGTCCTGGTAAATAATACAAATTGTGTGTGGGGTCCTGGGGAATAACACAAACTTTGGGGTCCTGGTAAATAACACAAACTGTGGGGTCCCGGTGAATTGTACAAACTGTGAGGTCCCGGTAAATAACACAAACTGTGGGGCAGCGTTTGTTGTGTAAAATCGACTCCTCTGCTGAGGGATGTAAATCTGATTGATGGACTCACATTGCTTGGGAGAGGCAGCCAAAGAGCTGCTTTGGGGTTTTTCCCCCCGTCTTTTTCTGTAAATTGAATCCTCAGGGGACTGAAATGCAACTTGGTGGGGAAAATGTAATTTTTAAAGTGTTTTTATTCGCCTATTCTGCTAGGAGAGTAATGAATAATAAAATAAGGACATTCACAAGAAACTGCAGAGATGGGGATCCCGCGGCTGTGTGGGGACAGCAGTGGGACCTCCCTCTTTGGGGGGCGCAAAAAATGAGTTTTGTGGGGTATTTATGGATATTTATAATGCCTGGGCAGCCCGTGCTGGAGCACGATCTGCTGTCTGTGAGCTGAAAAGGGAGAAAAACCGGGGGGGATTTGCTGGAACCCCAGAGCTGCTGCTATTTTCTCTTTCACTTTTGGGTGGTTTTTATTCTTTCTTAAAGAACTGAATTCAGTTTAGTGTTGGGTGACTCCTCAGCCGTGCTGTGCCTGTTATGCACAGAAAATGAAAAACGAACCCTGGACATCCCTGCTGGGCTTCTCGAATCCGGGAAAACCAAACTGGGGGTGAAACCTGAGCCTGCCCGGGCTCCTGGGGCTGGAATCGCTCCATCCCCTCCTCCTCCTCCTCCTCACAGTGTCAGGCTCATTTTTAGCCAGCCAAGGTCTGGGTTTAGATCGAGCTCGTACTTCCTGTGCTCGGGGCAGCACAATTAGTAACTTATTTATTAATAACGGCATCAGTGATTGGAGTGAACCCCAGCGATGCTCAGTGCCTGGTCCTGGCTGGTTTTACCCTCAGCTGTGGAAGAAACTTCCCTGTGCCACCAGAAAAAAACCCCAGATTATCGGGATCTGTGCCTCCTCACACGCTCCAACAAAAGTAAAACTGAAATGGGTTTAGCGAGGGGAGGACCTGGGGTTTGCCAAGGCTCTGGAAATGAGCGAGGAGCTCTCACTCCGTTCTTGCTGCGATCACCAGTTCTGAGTCCTGCCCCGTCTCTGTTTGCCTGTTTGGGTGTTTATTTACACAGAAATTAACGTGGAATCGAGTCCCCATGCCCGGCGCTATTTACATTAAAATTAACGCGGAATTGAGTCCCCGTGCCTGGTGCTGACCGAACCCAGCACAGCCGAGAGCCTCGGGGAGGTTCCTTTGTCCCTTTGCCTCCTTTCCCCCCTCCCTCTCCGTCCCCTGTGACCGAGGGCACCCCAGCAGCCCAATTATCCCTAATTAGTGCTGGAGCAGGCAGCAGCATTGTCCTTCTGCGCTGCTGCTTTCTCCGCCATGCGAGGAACCCCGTCCTGCTCCAGGCGCCCCGAAATTGCTGAATTGTCACTTCGGGCCCCTTTATTTCCCTGTCCCCCCTTCCCTTTCAGAGCCAGAGCCCTGGTGGACGCTGTCACCTGCAGACATCTGAGGGCAGGATGGTTTTGTTTGATGTTGAGATGCGGCAAAGTCCCCCCGTGGGCATTAAAGCCGCTCATTAACGGCCTGCCCTGCCTTGAAGGTGTTTCCCTGCTGTTTGTGGGGAGTTCTCTGGCTCCCGGGCAGATAAATAACCCAATCCCACAGCTGGATGGGGCCCTGGGGATGTGTGGCTGCTAAAAGCAGGAGTTTATAATGAAAGGGAACCACAGAGAGGGGGCTCATCTGCTCTGCCTCTGTCCATGTGGCCCCAGCCTGCTCCCTTTCCTCGGGGAAATGCAGTTTATTTATGTGCTGACACTTCTGTCAGCTCTTGAGAACAGATGGGGCACAGAGAAATGTGTCACAAGTGAGCTCCGAGCTGCATCTGAACAACAACTCACCTTCTCTTTTTGGAGCTGGAGGATATTTCCTGTGGCAAACTTCGTGATGTGGCTGCCTGTGTGCACTGAGTCATCCAAAATAACTATTTTCTTCCCCCCCCCCTCCCCGAGATTATGTTGAACAAACAATCCATTCCAGAGAGGCCAGGGAGGCTTGCAGAGGTTGTTGGGCAAGCAGGGCAGGGTTAAATGCAGGCAGGGGGAAATCTCCCCCATTTCTGGGCTGCAGAGGTGCTGCAGGGCTGTTCTGCCCCTCGCCAGCTGTTCCATGGGGTTTGCCCCTGGTTCTCAGCCCAGTGGGTGATTCCTGCATTTCCCACTCCTTCTCCTTCACCCTGGCTGGGTGGAGGTGCCATCCTGCCTGTGAGCTGTCACTCCTCACCCTGGCAATGCCCTGGGGGTGATTTGGGTTCATTTCTCCATTTGGGATCATTCTCTGGGGTGTGACCTGGCCCTGGCTCTGTTCCCCTCGGGGCAAGGTCCTGAGCTGTGACTCCTCACCCTGGGCAATGCCCTGGGGGTGATTTGGGTTCGTTTCTGTATTTGGGGTCATTTTCTGGCTCTGCTGCCCTCGGGGCAAGGTCCTGATCTGTGACTCCTCGCCCTGGATGTGATTTGGGTTCATTTCTCTATTTGGGGTCATTTTCTGGTTCTGCTGCCTTTGGGGCAAGGTCCTGAGCTGTGACTCCTCGCCCTGGGTGTGATTTGGGTTCATTTCTCTATTTGGGGTCATTTTCTGGCTCTGCTGCCCTCGGGGCAAGTCCTGAGCTGTCACCAAAAGGTCTCAGCTGGGTGATGTCAGCACCAGGAGCTGGCACTCACCCTCTCCTGCCCCAGGGCTATTTATAGGATTAATAGGATTCACCATGGAGAGCTGGTTTGACTTCTGGCTCCCTCATCCTGCTCAGCCCCAGGGCTCCCTCAGGGGCGCCGAATGCTCCCAGGACACCCCAAGCTCCAGAGGTGCTGCTTCATCACCCCAGCTCTGCTTTGGGGTGAGCCTGGCAGCATTTCCCACCTTCCCCACCCTGCTAAAGCCTCGGGGCGGCCGCAGCTGGGGCTGAGGCAGCCCTGGAGCCTTTGCAGGGTGTCAGACCTGCCTGGGCTGCCCTGAAACCCCTCCAGGGCCCCAGCACCGACAGAAAACACAGCTGGGGCTCCCCACAGCTGCATTTACCCCCAGATGTGCTCCAGCAGACCTTGCCTTGCTCTGTTTTCAGTTTTGCCCCAAACCCTTGTGCCTGGCCAGCAGTGGGACTCCTCAGCAAGATTTTGCTGCTCTATAGGATTAGGGTGGAGCAGTTGGGATCAATCCCTGCCTTGGTGGCTAAGCCAGGCTGTTCCTTGGCAGGGTGTCTCTGCAGAGCAATTTGCACAGGAGCACTCCCAGACTTCTGCTTTTCACACCATTTTTTCCAGGAACAGGAAGATTATTGCAGCTGCTTTTTGGGTGGAAAGAGGAAAAAAGGGGGGTGGCACACACACACGGGAGTCGTGGCAGGGGGAATCCAAAATTCTGCGTCCTAAATGTGCCTTTAGGGCTCTCGCCCTGGGCCAGGGGGGCTCTCTGGGTGTCCCTCCCTGCCTGCAGATTTTGGAGTCCTGAGGAGCTGAGGCTCCTCTCAGAGCTGCCTGGGGATGGGGATGGGGATGGGGATGCTGCTGAAGGAGGAGCAATGCTCCTTTTCCTCCCCAGAGCACCAGGGGAGGTGTCAGTGCTTGGGCAGACCTTGGGCTCTGCTTGGAACTGACAGCTCAGGGTGAATCATGTGCTCCAAGGTCCTCTTTGCACTCAGAGCTCAGCTCCTTGCCAGTTTTTTTTTTCCTTTATTTTTTGCCTGTAGCTGGCACAGAAGCTCTGCCTGGGTGGGAAAAGGGCCTCAGGTACCTGCTGAGCATCATGTGAGAGGTGCTGCTCCCTCAGGATCTTACATTTGCATTATTAAGCCCTTTCACAGCTCAAAATTAATGAAATGCCAGGATTTAGGCACAGGTGGGAATGACTCCATCCTGCACTGCAAGCTGGGTGACTCTGGGATGGGCCATGGCAGCTTTTGGCTTTACAAGAAGTGAAAATCAAAGGGGCAGAAATAATTTAGGGAGTTTGGGTGGAATTTGTTCTTGCTGCTTACACTTAAGCTCCTCCTGTTAATGGGTAAAGAAAGAACTGAGGAAAAGGTGGAAAACTCCGCAGTCAGGAATTCCATGTCCTGCTGGAGGGCTGGGCACTCTGGAAACCAACACCTGCTTTAAATTATTACAGGTTTTATGAAGGAGAACTCCTGTGGGTGCTGTTGGTCATTCTGGCCTCACTGTGGTCATAACTGGGTGGTTTTCACTGTTGGATGCATCTGAATACATTGAAAACCCCGAATCACGTTCAAACATCAATTTTGAGAGGGAAACAAAAAATCTTTTGCTGCCTTTGAGAGCAGAGGGAATAATTTTCTTTGCTTGGGAGTTTGTCCTTTCTGCTTCCACAAAGGCCTCCTTGAACAACAACAAAAAATTAATCAGCAAACTGGAGGAAGGCTGGGTGGAAAATTACAGTCCCCATCTAATTAAGGTAATGTCAGAAAGCTTAGAAATCATCCAGGGCCTCAGCCTGATGCAATTGGGCTGCTGCAGACCTTTGGCTCAGGGCTCTGAGGGGAGGAACAGGGAATTCTTTTCATCCTGGGCTCTTCTCGCTGACCTGGGGCTTGGGCAGTGGCCACAACTGTGCCACAAAGGGGAATTGGTGTGAAGAGCCCCAAAAACCTCATCCTAGCAGGATGGTTCCCTAAATCAAACAGTAAGGATGGATTCCAGCTCATCAAAGCAGTGCACAAAGGGAAATCAGTGTAAAGAGCCTCAAAAATCTCATTCTAGCAGGATGATTGAGCCCCAAAAATCTCATCCTAGTAGGATGGTTCTTTCATTCAAACACTAATGATGGATTCCAGCTGATCAAAGCAGTGCACAAAGGGAAATCAGTGTAAAGAGCCTCAAAAATCTCATCCTAGCAGGATGATCCCCTAAATCAAACAGGAATGATGGATTCCAGCTCAGTGCACAGAGCCCAATCAGCGTAAAGAGCCCCCAAAATCTCATCCTGGCAGGATGGTTCTCTAAATCCAGTGGTAAGGATGGATTCAAGCTCATCAAATTAATGTAGAGAAGGGATCTGTTTCTAGAAGGAAACAGGGTCACAGGATCTACTGGAAGATGGCAGTGAGCAGGGCAGGCCCTCCTTGCTAGAAAAATGATTTTGTCCAACACCAAAAAGTGCAATATTTTAATCTCAGAGAGGTAAAAATTAACCTCATATATCCCAACCTGGAATTTACCCATGGAACTCTGCTGGGATGTCCTGTAGTCCCCAAGACCTTGCTTTAAAAACCTTCTCCTGCCCTGCAAGGTGTTCCAGAGTAAGACAAAAGCACCAAAAAAGCTCCAGCTCCCTTCAGGCACAGCTGCTGCTCTTCCCCATGGCAAGTACAGGTAAAAGGGGCTTTTTTTGGAACACAAAGCTGTGTTAATGTAAACAGGATTAAGCTTAGCTCCACCATAATCCTGAATAATGTGTGTTCTGTAGAGCACACCCCACACCAGGCTGCTTTTCCTCTGAAAAGTTCTGGGTTTGGAAGAAGTGTTGGTGAGGAGCTGAGCAGCCTGAGCCCGGAAAATTCCAAGGCTGGGCTCAAACCAAAGCGCAGGGGAAGCACGAGGGGCGCCATGGCTGTTCCCAGACCTTTTTTTGTTTCGGAATTTTGCCGGCTGAAGGGAGCTGAGAGCCGTGTGAGAGTGGGTGCTGGGATGCCTGCAGCCCCAAACGGGGGTGGATCCCCACTGGGGTGGGTCTGGGGCATTTCTGTGGGCAGAGCAGGCTCAGGAGGGTTTTGGTGGGGTGGGCAGAGCTGCTGCTCCCAGGCCAGGACCCGTCCCAGCAAATCTTTGTCCTGCCTGTGCTGGAAGTTGAATTCCTGGAGGATTTCCCAGGGGGGCGGCAGGAATGGTGCCCACCCAAGCAGCGAACCACGCTGTGGTTTGAAATAATATAAGAGTTTAAATGATATTTAGGGCTGTGTTTAAGCAGCTGCCTTGGGGCTTGAAACAAACAGAATCCTGGGGGGATGAAACAAAAAATATTTCACTTTTTTTTTGGAAGCCTGAATCTGTGGATTTAGAGGTGGAAGTGTGAGCACTGAGGGCTCATGGCTGTGCTGAAGGTGAAGGGCTGAAGGTGCAGCCCACAGTGTCCTTTGTTATTCCCCTGCTGATGGAGAAGTGAAGCATTTTGGACTCTCCAGCTTCAAAAGTTGCCCTTGGGGTTTCTGCTGAGCAGCTCAGGGGCTTTGTCCCTTCATCCCTTCGTGCATTTCACAGCACTTGGCCGTTTTTAGGTCACTTAACTTTTATTTCTGATAAATTTCCTTGGGAGGTTCAGTCACATGCTCCCCTCAGCTGCCAGCACTGACAGCTCCCTCTCTGGATTTCTGAGTTCTGCAGCAACCCAGGGCTCTTGCTGAAGTCCCTCAGTCTGCCAGGATTTTGGGTACAAACTTAGGAAATCCTCTTCAGTCCAACTGTCTGAACGTCTGCAGGAAAATCTGATGTTCAATGGAAAAAACCCAAAACCAACCAAGTGAGTCTGTAAACGAGGTGTAAGTCTGCAGGATTACAGCAGCCATGGGAGTGAAATTACTCTGTCCTGGTGCCATCCCAATTCCATTGCCTCAGAAGCCTCCTTTTAATGCTCATTGTTTAAAATGTAACTGCTCTGGGATTTAGGGATGGCTTTTTTAATTCTTTACTCATAATAACAGTGGCAACCTCCTCCTGCTTTTAAGAGATAGAGACTAAAATCTTGCCAAAAATTCTTTTTTTGTGTGAATGCACGAGGAATGTTCTGAGAGGAGGAACAGAAAACAAACTGCTTGGTGAAAGGGATTTTCCTCTAAATGAGACAGAAGTAGAAGAGCCACAGAGACTCCTCCAAAAACTGCAGATTTTCTGCAGCCTGGGAGGGGCTGTGTCCTTGGGGAATCAGTGCCAGTCCCTAAAATGATTAGAAAAATACAAAATAAAGACTTGTGGGGTGTAGGAGTGTCGAGGGTAGGACGGTGGGGATGGACGGAGATGAGAGATCTCTGCAGCCAGGGCTGGGAACTTGGGGTTTATTGCAAAGGGCCAAGTGCAGGGCCCTGCTGGGAGCTGCCAGGCACAGCTGGAGCAGGGCTGAGGGGAGAGAGGGGAGAGAGGATGAGAGGGTGAGAGAGTAAAAGGGTAAGAGCATAAAAAGGTAAAGAGAGAGCGGGGTTCCCATTACAGCACCATAAATCTTCTTGTGTGTTGAATATTCTAATTCTCACTGACCAATCTAGTACAACACACAAATCCTACAGCATTTCCATGCAGCCTATAAGAATCATTACATCACCATCCTGTGTTACATTTTAAACCCTATAAACTCCTCTTTGGGCCCCTTCTGCCAAGCTGCAGGGTCTGCTCTGCCCCTTGGGCCTGTCTGCAAGCAGAGGGTGTTGTTCCATCAAAAGGGGATCACCTTCAGCAGCCACACCATTGTTTTCCAGTTGTTCAGTAACTGAGGGATCTCAAAGCTTGCTTTCATTTCAATCTCGCTTATAGTTTCTATATTCTCCAAATCTTTTGCCAGACAATCATATTGATGAGGCTTTCCTGTTTGATCTCCCCCAGCACTGGGGGAAGAGGGGCATTGCTGGGCATTGCTGGGCATTGCTGGGCATTGCTGCCACTGCAGCAGGAGAAGCTGCAGAGCCCCTCCCCAGGGCAGGCCAGGTCTGCTCCAGCAAAGATGGATCAGATCTGACATCTCTGCTCCCTTTTGTGCCAGAGCCCCCAGGGCAGCCCCTTTGAGCCCCCCAGGCTGTGCTGAGTGAGCAGAGCTGCCTCCCACAGCTCCAGGCACCTTCCTGAGCCAGCCACGGGTGATCCAAGCTGGATTTCCTCTGTCAGGATAATTCAGAGCCAGGCTGTGACCAGACTGTGACTTTGATGGGCTCCAAAAGCATCAGCACTGCTGAGATCATATGGAATGGGGGCTTAAAACCTGCTGCATGGGCACAATCATGGGGAGCTTAGTGAAAAGGGAGCTAATCCCATCAATGGATCGGTTTGTTTACCCTCCATGTCCCACTGCAGCCTCTGCAGCAGCCCTGCAAGGGTTACAGAGAGGCTGCAAAGGGAAAGGGCACCGGGATCTGCTCATGGCCTTGGGGTCATTTGTGCCAGATCACAGGGTCCTCAGGGTGATGGGGAACCTGAGTTTGAGTTTCCCTGGTCTGAGTTTGAGTTTCCCTGGTCCAAATTTGAGTTTCCCTGCTCTGAGTTTGAGTTCCCCTGCTCTCTCCCACCCACAGCATCTCTCCTGAGCTGCTGGCCAGGCCCCTTCCTGGCTCCCATGCCCCAAGGCAGCTTCCCTGTATGCAGGAATAGAAACTGGGCCACTGGAAGTGCTGAGGCAGCTCCCAGGATGTGGAGGGGCTGTACAAGAGTTCCAAAGGAGCCACACTGGGAGTGTTACAGAGGGAGGCTCTTGTCTCTCCAGGAATCCTCCCCTGCTTGTCCTGGGGTTGTTAAATGAGCAGGCAATTGTTAAATTGTTAAATAACTCAGGGTTGCCTGCTCCTGCACGCTGGGTTCCTGCTCTGGGGGTGAGCAAACTCCCAAAGTGAGGGGATGACAGCGCTGGTGTGGCTCCAGTGCAGGTGGAATGCAAAGCTCTGGGGTCAGCTCCAATTTAGATGAAAAGCAAAGCTCTGGAGTCAGCTCCAATGCAGATGGTGAGAAATGAACCCCATTTATCTCACAGATGCCATGCAGAGCTCTGGGGTCAGCTGTGCCAGCTCAGGACTCCTCTCCTGCTCCCTCCTCCCAGGCTGAGCTGCCCCAGGCAGGCAGGCTCTGGGGTGACACCTCTGCTCTCTGCTCCCCAGGGCAGGGACTGAGATCTGTGAAAATCGCAGAGAAAAGCGAAATCCCTGCAACGCAAACGTTCTGGTTTCTGTTTCAGCAACAGCTGCAGGCCTATGTGGCCTGGGTGAATTCCCAGCTGAAGAAGAAGCCAGGGGTGAGGCCAGTGCAGGACCTGAGGCAGGACCTGCGGGATGGGGTCACCCTTGCCCTGCTCATCGAGATTGTAGGTCAGTGCTGCCATCTGGCCCTGTTTATCCCCTCAGCTCTGGCTCTGGCCTGCAGGGCTGCCCTGGCTCTGGCATCTGTCGGGCAGATGCTGCTGGGGGTGGCAGAGCTGGCTGGGAAGGAAAACAATCACAAATCAGATCACAAATGCAATTCCATTACAGCCCTTATGGTTCAGAGGCCGTTGGAGCAGATGGGGAAGGCTGGCAGGGGCACTGGGAGCTCCACGGGGCTGGCATGGAGTTGGGGGTGGTTTCTGGGAAGAGTGACCTGTTTGCTGATGGCATTGGGCAGGGGGACAGGGAATGGGGCTGCAGTGAGTTCATTGTGCTCACTGCTCCTTCCTGCTCCCACTCAGCCCCTGCCCCAGTGGGGGACAGCTCTCCAAACTCCTCCCTGGTGGGGCTGTCCCGCTTTGGCACCAGCTGAGCCCCTTCCATGGAGCTCAGTCCTTTGGGAAGAGGCAGCTCCAGCGTGGGTGCCTCAGGGGGCCACAAATCCTGCCAGAATCCAGCCCCCAAACCCTGCCATCATCCCAACACAGCCCCAAACCCAGCCACTCCTGCTGCTGGTTCTTGCTAAGCTGGACCAGCCACTCCTGGTGCTGGTTCCTGTTAAACTGGGCCAGTCACTCCTGGTGCTGGTTCCTGTTAAACTGGGCCAGTCACTCCTGGTGCTGGTTCCTGTTAAACTGGACCAGTCAATCCTGGTGCTGGTTCCTGTTAAACTGGACCAGTCAATCCTGGTGCTGGTTCCTGTTAAGCAGCTCCAATCAATCCTAGTGCTGGTGTTAAGCTGGACAGTTACTCCTGGTGCTGGTTCCTGTTAAACTGGACCAGTTAGTCCCGGTGCTGGTTCTTGCTGAGCAGTTCCAGTCACTCCTGGTGCTGGTTCCTGTTAAACTGGACCAGTCAATCCTGGTGCTGGTTCTTGCTGAGCAGTTCCAGTCACTCCTGGTGCTGGTTCCTGTTAAACTGGACCAGTCAGTCCTGGTGCTGGTGTTAAGCTGGACAGTTAGTCCTGGTGCTGGTTCCTGTTAAACTGGACCAGTTAGTCCTGGTGCTGGTTCTTGCTGAGCAGTCCAGTCACTCCTGTGCTGGTTCCTGTTGAGCAGCACCAGGAGCCCCATGCAGGACCCAGCCACGAGACCAGAGCAGTGCCAGCAGTGCCTCTGGCAGTGCCCAGAGCTCCAGCTCTCCTCTGATAATGCCCAGAGCTTCAGCCCTCCTCTGATAAAGCTTTTTTCTCTCCCTTCAGCTGGTGAGAAGCTGAGTGGCATCGAGCCCAACCCCAGCAGCCAGCAGGAGATGAGGGAAAATGTGGACAGAGTCTTGCAGTTCGTGGCATCCAGAAAGATCCGCATGCACCAGACGTCAGCTAAAGGTGTGTGGCCCTGGGAGGGGATTTCAGCTGCTGAAATCCTGGTTTTGGCTTTGTTTTCTATCAAACAGGTCATTTATGAGTAAATTCATGTGTCAGTTTGTGGGGCAGTTGGGGGTTTTTGCCCCCTCTGGTTTAGTGAAGTTTTTGGGTTAAAAGATAGGGAATGCAGAGAAAAAAAAAAAAAAACAACAACTTTTTTTCTTGCTACTGAGCACTGAGAAGGCCAGGCAGTGGTGTAATGAAAAATACAGGCTTGGAATCTTTCACCGAAAGGACACATAAACCTGCTAGAGTGAAAGGAGACATGGAAAAAAATATTTGTGGTTCACTGGAAGCCATGGGCTGGAAACAGAGAGGAGACACAAGGCACAATCACATGTCTGTGGCGTGGTTTAGTCAGGACTTTGAGCAGCTCTGACTAAATTGTTTTGGGAAATCTTGGTCTGGGAGAGTGGCTGATCTTTGCCATGACATCAGTGTGCTGGAAAACACTTGTGTGATCTCACTGAATGTCATTAATTTACATTTACATTCGCAGGGTGCTGCAAACAGCTGATGGCACCACTGGAGAAATGCATCGCTGTTCTGCCTTTAGTGTTTTAAAAAAGAGAATTCTCTGCCAATAAAGTCAGTGGCAATCCTCAGTAACTGCTCTGCCCCTGAGTGAGCACTCAGTAATTATGTGTCCAGTAATTAACTGCTGGAAATGGCCATGAAGGGAGGCTCAGGGCTGTGCTGTGGAGGTGGCAGCACTTTGCAGTGCCCTGCACCACCAGGGCTGAGCTGTGGCCCCCAAAGTGAGGAGATGAGAGCACTGGTGTGGCTCCAGTGCAGATGAAATGCAAAGCTCTGGGGTCAGCTCCAATGCAGATTGTGAGAAATGAACCCTATTTATGTCACAGATGCAATGCAAAGCTCTGGGGTCAGCCCCAATGCAGATGAAATGCAAAGCTCTGGGGTCAGCTCCAGTGCAGATTGTGAGAATGAACCCTATTTATGTCACAGATGCCATGCAAAGCTCTGGGGTCAGCTCCAGTGCCACAGATGAAACACAAAGCTCTGGGGTCAGCCGTGCCCAGCTCAGGACTCCTGTTCTGCTCCCTCCTCCCATCCTGAGCTGCCCTTGCTGCCTTTCCCTATCTCCATTTCTCCTGCAGCACCCACAGCTCTGCCAGCACCCCCGTTAACCACCCACCCAACCATTTGCATTTTGCAGATATCGTCGAGGGCAACTTGAAATCCACCATGAGGCTGATCCTGGCCTTGGCTGCTCACTTCAAGCCGGGCTCTGGCAGGGCCGGCTCGGGGGGCAGGGGCTGGGCAGCGCCCCCGGGCCGGCTCCGGCCGCGCTCGGCCGCCGCGGTGGCACAGGGGGCAGCGGCCGCGCTGGCCGATGTCCGGCAGGATGTCCAGCACTCCGGCCGGGACCTGCTCCGCCACAGGCACAGGTGAGGCTCAGAGGTGACCTCATTGCTCCCTGTTCACAGGGGTCCCAGGGTGAGGGGACAGACCAGGACCTGACTCCATGGTTCAGAAGGCTTGATTTATTATTTTATGATATATATTATATTAAAACTATACTAAAAGAATAGAAGAAAGGATTTCATCAGAAGGCTGGCTAAGAATAGCAAAAGAAAGAATGATAACAAAGGTTTGTGGCTCCAACTCTCTGTCCGAGCCAGCTGGGCTGTGATTGGCCATTAATTAGAAACAACCACATGAGCCCAATCCCAGAGGCACCTGTTGCATTCCACAGCAGCAGATAACCATTGTTTGCATTTTGTTCCTGAGGCCTCTCAGCTTCTTAGGAGGAAAAAAATCCTAAGGAAAGGATTTTTCAGAAAATTTTTCTCCAAAAGAACAATAAAGCACTGGAATGCTCTTCCCAGGGAGGTGCTGGAATCACCATCTCTGGATGTGTTTAAAAACAGACTGGGCATGGCACTGGGTGCTATGGTCTGGGTGAGGTGTGAGGGCACAGGTTGGGCTCGATGATCTTAGAGGTCTCTTCCAACCTCATCATTCTGGGATTCTGTGAAGGCTCTTCCCTGCTTATGCAAGCCTGGGTTGGATTCAAATGCAAAAGAAAATGAAAACAAATGTATTGCAGCCGGGGTCTGTGTACAAACCATGAGCAGGACATCAGGATGTTGTACAAGTCCTTTCTGGTTCCTCCACTGCTCATCCCACTGCTCCAGGCAGCTTCTGAGTCCTGGGGGTGCTGAAAATCCACACACACGGGGAATAATGCTAAAAATCCCATTTTCCCATATGCCAAAGGTGCTGTGGGGGTGACAATAACAATAATAGCAGTGACATTTAGCTGGGAGCCAGGTGCTGGGGCTGTGCAGGGTTTCGTTTACACAGCTGAAGGTCATTTCCCATTTGATACTGGCTCGAGGGAGCACCCATGAAACAGTCTGGAAAGGAGGCTGAAATGGTAATTTTGATTGAAAAATGAAATGGTAAAGGTTTCCCTGGCGCAGACCTTGGAGTTCTTCAGGAAAGCCAGTCCTTGTGATGCTTCCTTGCATTCCCAGAGCTTTTGGAGTTTTCTAGTCCCAGAATTAGGGATGAGTTTACAACAACAAGGCCTGTTTGCCTGTTTTCCCTTAAGAATATGGGGACCCCTGATAGGAAAATTGGCATTTTTCTGGCTGTCTCCTCTCCCTTGCCCCCTTTTCCTCAGCTCTCCTCCCTTCCTTTTTGGAGAGAGAAGGGTTAGGGTTAGAACTCCAGCAGCACCCAGGTGAGGCTCCCCTCATTTTGTGACTGTCACCCCCAGGAACAGCAGCGTGGATGAGGAGATTGAGAATCCCTGCTGGAGCGTGCGGGCGCTGGTGCAGCAGTACGAGGGGCAGCAGCACGTGCCCCTGGAGCCCCACCCTGCCAGGTGAGCAATTTTATTGCCAAGGTGTCTCCTCTCCAAGATGCCGCCCTGCCAGGTGAGGAATCTTATTGCCAAGACGTCTCCTGTGCCTGACATGGCCTAAAGTGCCTGCTCTCCTCACCAAAATCCGCTCGGGTCTGATGGAAAAAGGCATCCCTGGCTGGTCTGGAGGGTGAGAGCTCAGGAATCAACATAAAGCAGCTCTCTGTGAGAAAATGCAGCCAAAAAGGGGCTTTTGAAGGAAAATTACTCCAGTGAGGGAGCTGATCCAGCATGGAGAGCTCTGTAGTAAAGGGAAGTCGCTCCCTTTTCCCCCAGAGAACCAGAAACGACCCAGAAGAGCCAGAGCTGAGTTACTGAACCACTGGAACTCCCTCTGGAGATGGTGCTGTGCTCCAGTTAATCTCATCTGGAGCAGATTCCAGGGCAGGGCTGCACGTGGGGAGCTGCAGCTCTTTGCTTCAGAGCCTCCCACTGCCACTGAAAGCCCCAAACTCTGATTTTCCGTGTCCTTCCCCTGCCTGGGCTGTTCCCCGAGTGCCTCCCTCCCGTTGGTGTGGGAGTGAGGAGCTCATTTGCCAAGGACAGATTGCCACTGACAGCCTCTCAGCAGGCAGGACGTTTCCCCAGCGTTTCTCAGGCCAATTTTTACGCTCCACAGCACCAATAATTCTCCGTGTACCTGAAAATTAAGGTTGCTTTGCCCAGCAGAGGAGAAAAACACAAGAGTTTGTGTTTATCCCCCAATTGTGCTGCGTGTCATTGAGAGTGTGTTTATAAATAGACTTTTGGAGGAGTGTGGGGCTCCCGGGGAGGCAGTGCTGGAGCAGTGCCTCCACATGATGTCAGCAGTGTGCTTTTGAGGCCAGTCTGCCAGGGGGGATGTAAAACTCTGCTCTTGGCAGCGGCATTTCATGGATAATGCCACAGGAGCTTGGCTCTCGAACCGGGAGCCTCAGCAGTGCCACATCCTGCTGCCTGCTCCCATCCCTCCCTTTAAGGGAGATGGAATATTTGATGCATTCTTCTGCCCCATCAGGTGGCTGCTGTTTCTTCATATTTTGGTATTTTGGCGGTAAACCAAAATCTCTCTGCACATCCTGCGTTTCTATTTTATTTTCCCCCGCAATGTCACGGATTCTCTGGTGATGTCATTGCTGATAGGGCGGAACACAGCGAGAACCTTTCCAAAATGATCAAAAACTGGGAGAATTCTTCCCCTCCAGCTGCTGGGGGGTGTCTGTGCTGGCACAATTCTGCACGATGAAAACGAGCTGCGTTCCCTTCCCTCGCGGGGAGGAATGTGCTTAGCTCAGTTCGGAGGACAGCCTGGGAGGAACGAGATGCTTTTTTTATTGGTGAGAGACGTTACTGAGTGCAGCGACCCCCTCCTCCAGCCGGCTGGGGTGTCCCGGGGCAGCATCCCCGGCCCCTTCCCCGCTCCGAGCCCTCCCAATTCCCAGGGACGGCAGCGCAGGCTGCCGAAATGATTCATGGAAAAATCTGCCCAAAATCAGATGATTCCCAGGCTGCCGAGCCCCTCACCCATCCCTCTCCGTTTCCCCTCCCCTTCCAGCAGCATTCCCTCCCCCACCCCTGAGCCAGGCATCTCGGAGAAAGCTGTGCCTGCACAGCCCGTGTGACAGCAGGAGGGAGAGGAGAGGGAGAGGGAGAGGGAGAGGGAGCCGTGCCTGGGGCTGGGGAGAGCCTGGGCACAGCCTGCATCCCTCTGGAAGCTGGGAGAGCATCCTGAGCAGAGCCTGCATCCCTCTGGAATCTGGGAGAGCAGCTTGGGCAGAGCCCGCATCCCCCTAAAGCTGGGACCCTGGAAGCTGGGAGAGCATCCTGAGCAGAGCCTGCATCCCTCTGGAATCTGGGAGAGCAGCCTGGGCAGAGCCCGCATCCCCCTAAAACCGGGGAGAGCAGCCTGGGCAGAGCCCGCATCCCTCTGGAAGCTGGGAGAGCAGCCTGGGCAGAGCCCGCATCCCCCTAAAGCCGGGGAGAGCAGCCTGGGCAGAGCCCGCATCCCCCTAAAGCCGGGGAGAGCAGCCTGGGCAGAGCCCGCATCCCCCTAAAACCGGGGAGAGCAGCCTGGGCAGAGCCCGCATCCCTCTGGAAGCTGGAAGAGCAGCCTGGGCAGAGCCCGCATCCCTCTGGAAGCTGGAAGAGCAGCCTGAGCAGAGCCCGCATCCCTCTGGAAGCTGGGAGAGCAGCCTGGGCAGAGCCCGCATCCCCCTAAAGCCGGGGAGAGCATCCTGAGCTCATCCCGCATCCCCGGCAGCGCACGGACCCCGCGCCGGCAGCGGCTCCTTCCCTCCCCCGGCGGCTCCTCGGATGCTCGGCGGCACAAGGAGGGCGGGATGGGATGAGAAACACCCCCGGCAAGCCCGGAGCCTTGTGATGAAAACAAGCGGCGGTGCAGCTGAGCAAAATGCAGCAGCAGCGGCGGGAGGCGAATAACCTGCGAGGGAAAGCAGCGGGAGCCACGGGCAGGCTGCAGAATTCCCCCCCGGCTCCCGAATCCAGCCCGTTCCTGGGGGCTGCGGATTCGCCCCTCAGCCGGAGGAGCCCCTGAGCCGGTTGTTTTGGGGGTGTTTCCGTGTGTTTCTGCTGGGAATCTCCTCGGCACTCGGGCTCGCAGAAATTTCCCCCGGAGTTTGGCAGGAGCTGAGCCCCGGGCAGTGAAGAAGGGAAGGAGGAATGAGCAGAGCCGGGATCCTGCGGATTCTGTGAGGCCACAGCTTCAAGTGGGATCATGGGAGGGAAGCAGGTCAAATGGTGAGCGATTGTGTGCATTGTGATGGGTGTTTATTAAAATTCGGGGCATTCAGGGGCTCGTTGCTCCGAAGCTGGGCTGTGCTGGAGGATCTGGGGCTCAGGGGAGGCAGGATGTGGGTTAAGGAACCAAGTGGTGAAAGGAATAAAGTGGAGCAGTTTGCATCATAAATCTCTCTTGGAAAGCTTTCATTTCCCAGCCCTCGTTCCTGCATGCTTTAATAGGAAATTGTTCTGCACTTTTAAAGGCGTTGCATCAGCGGCTGTTTCGTACCCTGATGGCTCAGACTGATACAGAACCTGGGCAAGTGTTTGCAGCATTAATTGGGTGATGCAGAAAGCAACCTGACCTGTGCTGCTGCTTCAGCTGCCTCTGGCCCTGCCACTGTGTGCAGCGTTTGGGAGGTGGTTGTGAATGCTGGCTGGACCCAGGGGCCTTTGGAAATAGGAAAACCCCCTGGAAAGGGTCTGGGCATGTGGGAATGCCTCAGGAAATGTAAATCTGTCTGTGCTGGGGGGACCTGTCCCCACCTGTGGTGCCTTTTCTTGGCTTTGGGCTGTGGATCCAGTGCTGGGAGAAGAGGATGTGGAATGTTATTTCCAGGCTTGTTTTTCACCCTGCTCATCCTTTTCCCTTCCCCTGTCTCACCACCTTCTCTCCCATCTGTGCCTGGTGGTGTTTTTCTGGGACAGCTTCTGCATGGATGAGAGCCAGCAGTGCCTCGGGGTGAGGGCAGGTTCAGAGCATCAGCTGGGAACAGGAGGGAGGGAATTCTGAGATCTGTTCCTAGAAAGAAGTGAAATCCCTCCTGGAGCTGCTGGCCATGTCAGACCAGCTGGGCTTCCTGCTGGCATCTGTGTTGTGCGAAAGTTCCATCCTTTCTTCTGGCCCTTGTTACATAATGCAATCCCAGCAGAACTGCCAAATCAAGCCATAAACAGCATTTAAAAAAATCAAAAAAAACCCCATCATTTTATGCCATGCCCCCATTCAGCAATGAGCAGGAGAAGGGGCTGGTTTGATATTAAATTGATATTAAATTTGATATTAAAAGTGTGTCTAATGAGGGACTGCTGTGATGGATTTGGAATTCCTGGAGGTAAATCCTGGAGCAAAGCCAGGTGGCTGGGAGCCCTTTAAGCATCATGGACACACCTGAAAGGACTGGCACTGTCCCTGTGGGACATTTCCATTGGACATTGATTATTCTTTCACTTTAACTCAGGGGAAGCCTGGGCCACAAAAATCTGGACTCAGGTCTGTAATTTGAATGAGGAGAGGCTGTCCTGGCCGTGGGAGTGGGGCAGGCAGGAGCAGCAAGTCATTTCCATCTCTATTGCAGGGCTTGTCCCATTCTGTGGGAGCTGTGGGAGACGAGCAGCAGTGCTGGGAAGATGCAGGGAGGGAGCTGCTGAAGCCTCTTATTTTTCTAAACCTATTATATTATTTCCACACTGTTTTTCTTTTTGTTCCCTGCCCTTTGTTTCTGTGTTGGGGGAGAATGAAAAATTAACTCCTGCTCACACTTGCAAGGATTAATTCCTGCGACTTTCGGGGTACATTGAATGGGTCAGTGAGCTTCAGCCACCTTTTGATGTTGTCTGGGAGATGCACTTAGGAAGAATTTCTGAGAAAAAGATTGCTTGAACCTCCCAGTCAGCTGAGACGGCTCCTGTGAAAATATGTGGGCACTTCCAAGAAGTTTTAATCGAAGAACACGAGTGAGTGGAATCTGCCTCTCGAATATATTGGGATTTAAAGTTGGAATGATTAATCTGAAAGTTCTAGAGCCAGAGATGAAGCCAGGGTGGCTTTTTGTCCAGCATAAGGCTGGCAGTAAATGACTCCTCAGTGTGGTCCTACCCCTGTGTGAGAGTCTGAGATCAAAAATTTACATGTTCAGGCTGGGTTGTTAAAGGTTTCTCTGGGATGCAGATAATTCTTAGATAAAAGTGAATATGGAGAAATGCTTGTTCAGAATTAGTGCTGATTAACATAATCCCCACCATCTAAAAGAGCTGTTCCTGCCTTGCTCTGCAGCCTGACTTCACCCAGCCCTGTGCACAGCGCAAAGAGCGAATCCACTGTAGCCCCCTCGGAGGAGAAGGAGAGGCTTGTGATCCTCCAGGCTGAAGAAACAGAGCCTAGAGCAGGTAAACCCTTGGGATTGTTCTGTGTGATGGACTGGAAAAGCTCCCCGGGGACTGCAGTGCTGCCTCCAGGGTGTCCTTGGGCACTGAGGGATGCTCTGCAAAGCCCCCAGGTGCTTCTCCCCCTCTGTCACTGTCCCCAGTGCTGAGCTTGGAGCTCTCCCGCTGCCGTTACAAATGGAGTGTGTGTAGCACAGCTTGGATTGCCTCAGGAATGAGGCAGGAATCCTGGGGGCAGCTGGGCTGTCAGCCCTCGGCCCTGCTGGGCTGCCAGCAGCACACCCAGCCCCTCTCTCCTGCAGAAGAGGCCCAGGCTCACTCCCAGCCCGAGTGGCAGCCGGGGAGCTCTGGGTCCTACCTGGAGAACTCATGGGAGGAGCAGCTCCTGGAGCAGCAGGACCACCTGGAAAAGGAAATGGAAGAGGCAAAAAAGATGATTTCGGGTTTGCAGGTGAGAGATTTCTCTTCTCAGAGAGCGCTCCCTTCCAGGGTCACCCAGCCCTGCATCAGTCAGTCCATGAGCTTGGCTGAACCTTCACATTTGGCACATTCTCCCCACAATTCTTCATTTCTGGGGTCTTTCCCTCGCTTCCCCTCCCTGCCCCTCAGCCCGGTGTGTGTCTGGGGAACAGAGCCCCTTGATCCATATGGTGAAGGCACTGAACTCTCTCAGAGCATCCCTTTCTGTTTGTGCTGGGAACCACAGTGGCTTTGAATTGTAAATATTTATGTGGCAGTAAACAAAGCAGAGATTGTGCGAGGAGCACAGGCAGCTGGGCGGGCACTTTCCCAGGGGACAATGGGCAGGACACAAAAGAGTCACCAAAAAAAAAAAAAAAAGAAAAAAAATTCCTTGGTTGACTGGTAAAATCCCTGCATTTTGTGCCCACTGGGAGCAGGGACAGGAGGGACTGGCACTGCTGCCCCCTCATCCCCTGGGAGTGGGGAGAGGCAGCTGATGTGGCCAGGCAGGAAATTGGATTTGGTTCATCGATTTTCCTCCTCTTACTCAATAATTGAGAAGCCTCAGATTGTGACAGTTTGGTTGAAATATTGGGGATCTGATGCACGCACACCCTATAAGGTGCCAAAGCTGAGACTTCACTCCCTGGAAATCTGAGTTGTCCTTGTTTGGTTCTTTCTGTGGGGAAGAGCATGGGCTGACAGATACCTGGGAGAGCTTTGTCAGGGGATAAATCTTCTTGTTCATTCCTGAAAAAAAAAAAAAAACCAAAAAACCCCTCATTTTTGAGGGGAATAAATCAGCAGAAATGGGAAATGAAGCTGGTTAGGGACTGTTGATAGGAGTGACTGCTGGCCAGAGCTGCAGCTCACCTCTTTCCCTTTGAAATCTCTGAAAATGAGATTTTTTTTTCCCCCCTCTTTATCTCCCCAGGCTTTGTTGCTCAATGGGTCTTTACCTGAGGATGAGCAGGAAGGGTCCTTTGAACTCTCTGAGCGTGGAGCCTGCCCTGAGGAGCAGCTGGTGAGCACAGCCCTGGACCCACCTTTCCCTGCTGCAGCTGCCTTTTGGCCTGCCCTGCCCCTGCTGCACAATAACCACGCTGACATTTTGCATTCAGATCATCATCCGCAGCCGCCTGGACCAGAGCGTGGAAGAAAATCAAGATCTGAAGGTTAGAGGGTGACAGATGGAGGGGGGAGAGAGGTTTTGCAGATTGTTCCACTTGATTTTTTAGGGGAAAACGGGGTGGGGATGAAGCAGGGTGGGCAACATGATGGGTAAAGCTGGGAATATTCTGTGAGGGCTCCAACTCTGGAGGCTTGGGACCAGTTCTGATGCTGGCAGAAGTGTTTGATGTTGGCCTGAAGGAGAGATTTGGGGGACTGGGCAATCGTTATTTTCTTTATTATTTTATTATTATTTTATTTATTATTTGTTATTTATTAATATTAATATTTATTATTATTATTATTATATTTATTATTTATTACTATTTATTATTTATTATTTATTAATATTTATTATTATCTTTATTATTTTATTATTATTTTACTTTAATAACAGAGCTCAGCTCTTTGTCATGTTTGTAACTCACTAACATTTCTCAGGCTCTTGGATCTGTGGGAAGAGGAGGGATGTGCTTCCTCCTGCAGAGAAAACACCAGCTCTGCTTGGTTCTGAAGGGGTTAACAACACAAGGTGCTGTTTAACCAAATTGTGTTGCATTTGCAGAAGGAGCTGCTGAAATACAAACAAGAAGCTCGGAACCTCCAGGGAATAAAGGTGAGGAAAGGGGCATTTCATCAAAAATGAATAGTAGTGCTTTAGGTGAGTAGGGCCAGCAGGCACCACACACCTCTGAGGAACCTCAGACTGTGGAAGGAGGAGTATTGGGGGATCCTGTGGTTCATTTCTGAATTTTTAGGCAGATGTAAGGAGCTGGGTTTCCAGTTTTCTGCTCTGTCTGTAAGACTGTGGTCGAATATTCCCCTTTTTCTCTATTTCCCCCTGTTTCTCCTAAACAAAAAGAGGCATAAATTGGCTGGCTGGCTCTTTTATTCCCTTCTCTCTCGGAGTACACATCCAGCAGCATTGGCCCAGTGAACTCATTCCTGCCAGCACAGGAAAAAGAGCCTGGGGTGTCCCTGTCCTGGCCAGAAGCAGCTCAGTTTGTGCCTCTGGAGTGCTAACACTGCTGATCTCCTCCTGACAGAGGCATTTTTAGAGCTGCCTGTCAGAAGGGAGCAAACAGCAGTAGCTGTGCAAGGTGCAGCTCTGGGTGAGTGAAAGGTGCAGAATTAGTGCTGACTTTGGCCTCTGCAGAGAGGATTTCACTGCACAACTGGGTCACGCTCAGGCCTTAAGGCTCCCTGTGTCCTGGGCTGATCTTGGCCTCTCTGTGCCCTCGGGATGAGTGGCTGGGGCAGGAGCTGCAGGGCTCAACGCCCTCCAGAGCTGTTCCTGTCCATCACAGCCAATATTCATCACTTCTGGAGAGGGAAATTCAGGCTGAAGCACAGAAATCCCTCTGTGCTGGTGGCCAAAATGTTGGCAGGGAAATCACTTTTGGCTAAGGGAGAGGCAGGAGGGCTGAGAGCCCCTGGCAGCAGCTCAGGCCTGGGTGGCCACGGGGTGTTGTGGCCCCTGAGCCCCAGGGAGGGGTCCCTGTCCCCCCTGCCCTCCTGCAGAGGTCACCTCTCCCCAGGACGCCCTGCAGCAGAGGCTGCTCCAGCAGGATGCTGCAGTCCTGCAGCTCAAGCAGGAGCTGCTGAGAGCCAACATGGACAAGGAGGAGCTGCACAACCAGAACGTGAGTCACTGCTGCTGCTGAGGTTGTTTTGGGGGGTTGGTGGCCCCAGGGGTGGCTGCAGCAGAGATTTCGGGGTCGTGGGATAGTGAGCACGCAGCCAGAGGTCTCTGCACAGCACAGGCTGCTCACAGCCTGCTGGCCAGCTCTGAGGCTGGACATTCCTGACCTCCACTCCCACTTCCTGTCCTCCAGGACCTTCAGCTGGGACAGGGAGGGGCTTTCCCTGATGTTTTCAGTGCTGTTGCATTTGTCCCTCCTCGTTCCCTGGCTTAGCAGGTGGCACCTGCCCCGTGCAGGTCTCTGTCCGAAGGTGCCACCCTAAACAGCAGCTGCCTTGACCTCTGTAGGTTTCTGGTCACCCTTTAGCACAAGGGGCAGAGGTTTTCACTCTCTGGGAATATCTGCCTCACACCTGGCTGTTACTCCTGCAGGCTGACCTCCAGAGGAAGGTTGAAGAGAGAAACCGGCTCCTGGCAGAGTACAAAGTAATGGAACCTCTTCCATGGGGGTTTGGGTGGATCTCCAGTTCTGGCAATGGGATTGTTCTTTCCCTGGCACTTGGACAGCCCTGGGAGGGAGCCGTGGGAGCCAGGGGTGTTTGCAGTGAGGTGGGGGGATCAGAAGTTCTTTGCATTCCCCCCACAGCTTCCTGCAGATCTTTAATTGTCGTGGGTTTTGGTGGTGGCTGCTGAGTGTCCAGCACTTGTGCAGAGGAGGGTGGGTGACCTGTCTGAGCTCTGATCCCTGGGGAGTCTGTGTGCTCTGGGACAGCTGTGTGACCTCAGCAGCAGGTCTTTGGCCAAGGGGACTTTGGGCAATAAAAACCTGATTGATCTCGTCCAAAAAAAGCTCTGACACTCAGCTCTAACAACTGGCAAAGCACACCCTGCGTGAGCCACCTGATCCTGGCACACGACAGGGCTTTCCCTGCCATGGGAAGATGACAGAGCCTCCCTCCTGCCCTGCTGATTCCCTGCACCCTGTGTTGCAGAAGGAGCTGTGCCAGAAGGAGCGGCACCTGCAGCAGCAGCAGACCAAGCTGGATGAGATGCTCAGGCAGCTTTCTGAGGCCAGCTACCAGCAGGTAGGGAGAGCTGGGCTGGGCTGGGAGCTGCTCTGGCTGGCCCATGGGGTGCTGACCCCTCTGCTGCCCCTCCACAGGTGGATTTGGAGCGGGAGCTGGAGCACAAGGAGGCCCTGCTGGCTCACTGCATGAAGAGAGAAGCTGAGGAGGTATGGGAGCCTTGCTCCACACCTGGGCTGCTGTTTGCCCAGCACCCTGCAGGGACCTGTCTCCAGAAACCCTCCCCTTCATCCCAGAGAGGTCTGGCTCCCCTTTCTCACTGACCAAGGCAGGGAAAGGCCCCAGCACTGAGCACTCTGGCTCAGCCTCTTGGCTCAGAATGCTCAGGGATGAAAGCCAGAGGCTTTCTCAGCTTCCAGCTTCACCTCTGACCCTGGCAGTGGTTAGACCACAGCTCAATTTACTTCCTCCTTTTCCTGCTGACCCTGGTTTTGAGTCTTTCCACCTTTACGTGAGGAATCAGGTCTGTGCTGTGAGCAGGAACTCCCTGCAGGCTTTAGGGAGTGTCTTTACCTGGGAGAAGATGGGAGCTTTATCCCTGATGTGGAAAGCTCTCATTCCCTCTCACTTTGATGTGCATAAATGTGGATTTCTGGGGAGGTCCTGACCCTCCCACATCTTCCCCTGCCCAGGTGATGGCTTTCAGCAGTCACAGTGCCCAGAGCAATGGCTTTCTGCAGCCAGCAGGAAAAGGAGCAGCTCCCCCAGCCCACCGAGGGGTAAGTGCCCCTGAGGGCTGCATTCCCAGCCACACACCCTGGAACTCTTCTTTCATCGCGAGAGGTTTCCCCTTGCTGGGGAGGCAGCCCCGGGCTGGGGTCAGCTGTGCTGTTTTGGGCAGACCAGTGACCTGCAGCTGGTGCGGGACGCGCTGCGCAGCCTCAGGAACAGCTTCAGCGGGCACGACCCGCAGCACCACACCATCGACAGCCTGGAGCAGGGCATCTCCAGCCTCATGGAGCGCCTGCACCGCATGGAGACGCACAAGAGGCAGGACAGGAGGGTAAAGGCTCCCCTGGGCGCTCAGCTCCTGCCCCTCACACCCTCACACCCCAGCCTGGCTCTGCCTGCGAGGTGACACTCTGTTCTTCTGGTTTTGTGCCCCAGGTGAGGGGGAAATCACCAGCAAGCAGAGCAACCAACGAGTGCAGAGACTCCTGGCCTCCCAAATCCAGTAAGTGCCCGGCAGATCCTGCCCTTCCACTGCCAAATCCACTGCTCAGTTCCCAGGTGTAGAATCCCCTTGGGAATCTCCCCCTCCGGGATCCTCCCTGGGGCAGAGCTCCCTGCAAAGGGAAGAGACACATGTTTATGGCTGGTTTTCTGTGAAAAAAAAAAAAAAAAATCATCCACCATCACAGCGCTGCTCTGGGCCTCTTGGGCAGTGCTGCAGCACAAATAAGCACGGCAATCACTGGGAAAAGGGATGTCATCCCAGCTTTCTGCTGCTGGGCACCATCTAGTGGGGACAGAGGAGTGTTTCCTGCTCAGTGTTTACTGCCTTTCATATCCACAGAATGAAACACCACATTTCCTTTTTAAACACCACATTTCTGTGTGTGCAGAGTATTCTCTGCATAAAAGGAGCCTTAAAACTGTGGAGTTCAGTTCCTCTGTTTCAGCTCTTGGGGGGAAGCAGGAAACAAGGCAGGACCTGGGGAGAGAAACACAAATGGACAAATTAAAATCCATGCACCACCATCCATCCTGGCCAGCAGGAACGGGAAGCTGGGGAGGGATAATGATGATAAGGGATGATAATCAGGGAGTTGCTGCCTTGCAGAGCTGCCTCACTCTCAGAGCACGCCTGTGATGAGCACCAGTGCCTGCACCAAAGTGTTGTACTTCACCGACCGCTCCCTCACCCCCTTCATGGTCAGCATACCAAAGAGGTGAGCCTGGCCTTCCTAAGCCTCCTGTGCCCCTAAAACCAGCACTCTGATTTCCTGGGCATGCTCCCAGCCACCACAGGTTTGCTGTGCTTTAACTGGATTTCATGCTGTTGGCTGGGGAAGATTATCTGCAGTAGTCCCTGAGCTTTGTTTTTGTGTTTTGTATTTGCATTTATTTCCCTTGCAGGTTAGGGGAAGTGACTCTGAGGGATTTCAAGGCAGCCATCGATAGGGAAGGAACCCATCGGTACCACTTCAAAGCCCTGGACCCAGAGTTTGGCACAGTGAAGGAGGAGGTAAAAGTGGGACTGGCCTTGGGATCAGTGTCAGCACACAGCCCTGGGGACCATGGTCACCTCACTTTTAAGCTAATGAAATAGTGGATGTTCCCCCAAACAAAACTGTCTGCTTTCCCAGCCGTGGGTTAAGCTCCTGTTGTGCTAAAATATTTTCATCCTCAGCAAAAGCAACTCCATGGATGTGGTTGTGACTGCCTGGGAGTTGCAGAGCCCCTTGGGCAAAGCCAGCCTGTGACACAGCCCAGGGACACAGCACAAATCTGGGCTGCAGGTTTTATAAACCCCATTGCAATGGAAGAGCCTGTATTAAACGTACAATTTCTTCCTTTCCGCTGAAGGTTTTTCAGAGAGAGCTCTGTGTGTGTGGCATCGTTCCCTTTGTGTGCTGCAGTGCAGCCCTGTTTGTGCTCAGGCTGGTGGGGGTGTGGATTGGATTCATCTCAGGTTATTGGGACAGTTCTTGCTTCACAGATTGATTAGGGCAAGGGCAAAGGGTCACCCTCTCTGGGGACAGGCAGCAGCAGCAGCTGGAGGTCGTGGTCTGGCTCAGAAAAGCCGTGATTCCTGTCTTTAGTTTACCTTTAATGTCAAAAAAAACGGCTGACAATAATCCTGATATTCATTGGTTAATGAGGCCTGGTCTGTTATTTACCTAAATTGTGAAAATGTGACTCATACCTCAGCCATCACTGCCATGTGTTCCCTGGATTATTTTGGGAAATCTGAGCTAGGATTTGACTTCATGCCCCTGATGCCACTCACACTGCAGAACCCTGTCTCCAGACCCCAGACATGACTGAAATACTTTATTTTTTTAATTTTTTTTTTGGTAGGTGTTCCATGACGATGACATCATTCCTGGCTGGGAGGGGAAAATCGTGGCCTGGGTGGAAGAAGACCATGGGGAGAATTAATGGATCTTTCAAGCCCTGTTTCTATGGAAACCTGTGACTGTCTGCAGAGCTCAGAGAGTGACCAAGGAGCCCAGGTGCTGGGAGGAGGCCAATTCAAGCTGCCAAAAAAGAGCCTCTGCGCCAGCCACGGGTGGTGCAGGCTGTGTGCATGGACAGCTGGCACCTGAGTGCCCGTGCCCGAGGGCAGCTGCTGTCCTGAGGCTGCAGGGACGGCTCTGTGGAACAGAAACACCCGGCTCAGCCCTGCCAGCAAAACCCTGGAGGCCTTAAGGATGCTTTGCCCCCTTCTCCTCCATCCCTGCAGCGTGTGCTGCGGGCTCAGCTGGGCATCTCCTGTGCTGGTGTCACAGAAAACTGCACTGATGGTGAAAATGTGAAGCCTTGCCTTCATGGAGAAGAGGTTGCTGGATTGTGGGAGCTGAAGCTGGACCAGCTGTTGTCCTGCAGGAGCAGAGTGACTCTGTGGACACTGCAGGCTGACCAGACCTGTTCTGGGTGAGGGAAGAGTCCTCTGGAGGGTTGATGCATGGTCTGAAACAAAGCTGAACAAACCAACCTTTCTCCCAAACTCAGGCTCCCTCCTTCCAGCCCTGCCTTCCCCACTTCCCAAAGCTGTTCCCATTTCCGAGGCTCTCGGGGTTTGCTCTGCAGCTGTGGGGACTCTGGGATCTTGGTGCTTGTTTGTTTGCTGAAGGATTTCACGGGTGGGGGAGCTGCCATCAGCTGCTCCCTGAGGTCTTTGCACCCCCTGTCCTTGCTGAGCCTCTGTCCCTGTGCTCCTGCCCTCTCTGCTGTCACCCCCTGTGCACAAGCATCCCCTGCTGCTGTCCCCACCGCCAGGGCCACCAAGCACTTACCCACACCAGTTCCTTGCTATGCTGAGTCCTGAAGGATCAGGAAAGAACTGCTGGGGAAAGAAGAAGCCCTACAGTCCCCCAAGGGTGGGTTTTTCCCTTTGGTTTGTGTTTTTTTTCTCTACGTTGCCCGTGGGCTTGGGAGGTCAAATGGGCTCTGCTCCTTCCCAGCTCCTGTGGGACTGTCTGTGTGTGCTGTGCATGAGGCTGGAAAAGGGGGCAACCTGGTTTTACTGTTTTATATTAACATGTCCTTTTGTAAACCTGTTCTTGAAATTATTTTGTACCGATTCACATTTGTCTGAGGACTGTGGATATTTTTATACTAGTGCAAGTGCTCTCTGTATATTTCTGCACGCATTATACTGTGTTTTACTCCTTTCCTGGTGGATGCTGAGATGTTTTGTATCATCTTCTGTTGACACAACACTGGCCTTGTAATTTTATCTTACTATGGAAATCCAACTGTTGATACTGGGTTTTATATCAAGGGTCCTACGTGATTTTTGTGCCACATTGGCACAAACACAAGCTGCCTCCTGTTCTGGACAATTTGTGTGACCTTTCTGCTTACAGACAGCGGGAGGAAAGTTCATCAATGAA